>NC_088227.1:39426396-39451396 GCF_036934945.1 Oncorhynchus masou masou | reverse complement strand
TTAAGGGAGGTTACGGTTCTAACTACGTCCTGCATTAAGGGAGGATAGGGTTCTAACTACGTTCTGTATTAAGGGAGGTTAAGGTTCAAACTACGTCCTGCATTTAGGGAGGTTAGGGTTCTAACTACGTCCTGTATTAAGGGAGGTTAAGGTTCAAACTACGTCTTGCATTAAGGGAGGTTACGGTTCTAACTACGTCCTGCATTAAGGGAGGATAGGGTTCTAACTACGTTCTGTATTAAGGGAGGTTAAGGTTCAATCTACGTCCTGCATTAAGGGAGGTTACGGTTCTAACTACGTCCTGCATTAAGGGAGGATAGGGTTCTAACTACGTTCTGTATTAAGGGAGGTTAAGGTTCAAACTACGTCCTGCATTAAGGGAGGTTAGGGTTCTAACTACGTCCTGTATTAAGGGAGGTTACGGTTCTAACTACGTCCTGCATTAAGGGAGGTTAGGGTTCTAACTACGTTCTGTATTAAGGGAGGTTACGGTTCTAACTACGTCCTGCATTAAGGGAGGATAGGGTTCTAACTACGTCCTGCATTAAGGGAGGTTAAGGTTCAAACTACGTCCTGCATTAAGGGAGGATAGGGTTCTAACTACGTCCTGCATTAAGGGAGGATTAGGGTTCTAACTACGTCCTGCATTAAGGGAGGTGTAACAAGTTAGTTATTATCTTTAATCCAATACCTGTGGTATATTATATTGTAATATTGAAATCAAATCTTTGATTTGATTTGCCTTCAGAAAGTATTCATACCCCTTGACATATTCCACATTTTGTTGTTATAGCCTTAATTCAAAATGAGTTAAATCAAGTAAAAACCGCATACAATACCGCATAATGACAGTGAAAATGTTTTTCGAAATTTTCGCATTGAAAATGAAATATATAAATATAAAGTTTATGTACCTATTCAAACCATTTTGCTATAAGACTCCAAATTGAGCTTAGATACATCCAATTTCCCTTGATCATCCTAAAACTTGACTGGAGTCCACCTGTGGCCAATTCAATTGGTTGGACATGATTTAGAAAGAAATACACCAGTCTATATAAGATCTCGAAGTTGACCGTGCTTGTCAACTGTTGTGAAGTAAAGAATAGTCGGAAGAAGATGGTGGACAAGGCGAAAAGGATGAAAGTGGAACATATTATGAATAAATATGGAGCGGAGGATCACACATAACTTTGGAAGAGCTAGAGAAGGAATGTGATGAGAGTGAGGGTGAATTAATTGTTAGGGTGAATTCATTGCGAGGGTGAATTCATTGTGAGGGTGAATTAATTGTGAGGGTGAATTAATTGCGAGGGTGAATTAATTGCGAGGGTGAATTCATTGCGAGGGTGAATTCATTGTGAGGGTGAATTAATTGCGAGGGTGAATTCATTGCGAGGGTGAATTCATTGTCAGGGTGAATTAATTGTTAGGGTGAATTAATTGCCTTGAGTAAATTACTTGTCAGGGTGAATTAATTGTGAGGGTGAATTAATTGCGAGGGTAAGTTAATTGTCAGGGTGAATTAATTGTGAGTTTGAATTCATTGTGAGGGTGAATTAATTGTGAGGGTGAATTAATTGTCAGGGGGAATTAATTGTGAGGGTGGATTAATTGTCAGGGTGAATTAATTGTGAGGGTGAATTAATTGTTATGGTGAATTAATTGTGAGGGTGAATTAATTGTTAGGGTGAATTAATTGCGAGGGTGAATTAATTGCCTTGGGTAAATGACTTGTCAAAATTCATTGTGGTGGCGGGTGCAGTGATGACCGCTGAGAAGGAGCTGAGTGTAGAGGGAAGCGGTGTGATTTTTCACTGAGTTGGCTCAAGGCAGGCGGGTGGGCTAGCTGGCTACTATGATGATAAATAGCAATGAAGGCATCTACATGGGAGAGCACACAAGACCTGGGTTCAAATACTACTTGAAATCTTTAAAAAAACATTGAACATTTAATTTAAACTGGAGCACTGGAGTAATAGACGAGCAGGGTTTGCGGGTTTGGGACGTTTCTATTAGTTACAGTGCATTAAGCGGCCACAATGAGGCACATATAGTGTTTAAGTGTTTAAGATGATTTCTAATAGTATTTGAACCCAGGTCTGGAAAGCACACTGGGCTCTGAGCTTGCCACATAAAAAGAGAAAGCACACAGATATCTCTGCACACTCAGTATACCCAGTATTGTGGCATGTGAGAGTGGTTATGCTGTCATAATGGTTATGATGTTATAATGGTTATGCTGTTATAATGGTTATGATGTTAGGATGGTTATGCTGTTAGAAGGGTTATGATGTTAGAATGGTTATGATGTTATAATGGTTATGCTGTTAGAATGGTTGTGATGTTATAATGGTTATGATGTTATAATGGTTATGCTGTTAGAATGGTTATGATGTTAGAATGGTTATGCTGTTAGAAGGGTTATGATGTTAGAAGGGTTATGATGTTAGAATGGTTATGATGTTATAATGGTTATGATGTTATAATGGTTATGATGTTAGAATGGTTATGCTGTTAGAATGGTTATGATGTTAGAATGGTTATGATGTTAGAAGGGTTATGATGTTAGAAGGGTTATGATGTTAGAATGGTTATGATGTTATAATGGTTATGATGTTAGAATGGTTATGATGTTATAATGGTTATGATGTTATAATGGTTATGATGTTAGAATGGTTATGCTGTTAGAAGGGTTATGATGTTAGAAGGGTTATGATGTTAGAATGGTTATGATGTTATAATGGTTATGATGTTATAATGGTTATGATGTTAGAATGGTTATGCTGTTAGAATGGTTATGATGTTAGAATGGTTATGATGTTATAATGGTTATGCTGTTAGAATGGTTATGCTGTTAGAATGGTTATGATGTTATAATGGTTATGATGTTATAATGGTTATGATGTTAGAATGGTTATGATGTTAGAATGGTTATGATGTTAGAATGGTTATGATGTATAATGGTTATGATGTTAGAATGGTTATGATGTTATAATGGTTATGATGTTATAATGGTTATGATGTTATAATGGTTATGATGTTATAATGGTTATGATGTTAGAATGGTTATGATGTTATAATGGTTATGATGTTATAATGGTTATGCTGTTAGAATGGTTATGATGTTATAATGGTTATGATGTTATAATGGTTATGCTGTTATAATGGTTATGATGTTAGAATGGTTATGATGTTATAATGGTTATGCCGTTAGAATGGTTATGATGTTATAATGGTTATGATGTTATAATGGTTATGCCGTTAGAATGGTTATGATGTTATAATGGTTATGATGTTATAATGGTTATGATGTTATAATGGTTATGATGTTATAATGGTTATGATGTTATAATGGTTATGCCGTTAGAATGGTTATGATGTTATAATGGTTATGATGTTATAATGGTTATGATGTTATAATGGTTATGCTGTTAGAATGGTTATGATATTATAATGGTTATGATGTTATAATGGTTATGATGTTAGAATGGTTATGATGTTAGAATGGTTATGCTGTTATAATGGTTATGATGTTATAATGGTTATGGTCTTAGAATGGTTATGCCGTTAGAATGGTTATGATGTTATAATGGTTATGATGTTATAATGGTTATGATCTTAGAATGGTTATGCTGTTATAATGGTTATGATGTTATAATGGTTATGATGTTAGAAGGGTTATGATGTTATAATGGTTATGATGTTAGAAGGGTTATGATGTTAGAATGGTTATGCCGTTAGAATGGTTATGCTGTTATAATGGTTATGATGTTATAATGGTTATGATGTTATAATGGTTATGATGTTATAATGGTTATGATGTTAGAAGGGTTATGATGTTAGAATGGTTATGCCGTTAGAATGGTTATGATGTTATAATGGTTATGCTGTTAGAATGGTTATGATGTTATAATGGTTATGATGTTAGAATGGTTATGATGTTAGAATGGTTATGATGTTATAATGGTTATGATGTTAGAATGGTTATGCTGTTAGAATGGTTATGATGTATAATGGTTATGATGTTATAATGGTTATGATGTTAGAATGGTTATGCTGTTATAATGGTTATGATGTTATAATGGTTATGGTCTTAGAATGGTTATGCCGTTAGAATGGTTATGATGTTATAATGGTTATGCTGTTAGAATGGTTATGATGTTATAATGGTTATGATGCTATAATGGTTATGCTGTTAGAATGGTTATGATGTTAGAATGGTTATGCTGTTATAATGGTTATGATGTTATAATGGTTATGATGCTATAATGGTTATGCTGTTAGAATGGTTATGCTGTTATAATGGTTATGATGTTATAATGGTTATGATGTTATAATGGTTATGATGTTAGAATGGTTATGCTGTTATAATGGTTATGATGTTATAATGGTTATGATGTTATAATGGTTATGATGTTATAATGGTTATGCTGTTAGAATGGTTATGCTGTTATAATGGTTATGATGTTATAATGGTTATGATGTTATAATGGTTATGATGTTAGAATGGTTATGCTGTTATAATGGTTATGATGTTATAATGGTTATGATGTTAGAATGGTTATGCTGTTATAATGGTTATGATGTTATAATGGTTATGATGCTATAATGGTTATGCTGTTAGAATGGTTATGCTGTTATAATGGTTATGATGTTATAATGGTTATGCTGTTAGAATGGTTATGCCGTTAGAATGGTTATGCTGTTAGAATGGTTATGATGTTAGAATGGTTATGCTGTTATAATGGTTATGATGCTATAATGGTTATGATGCTATAATGGTTATGCTGTTAGAATGGTTATGATGCTATAATGGTTATGATGTTATAATGGTTATGATGTTATAATGGTTATGCCGTTAGAATGGTTATGATGTTATAATGGTTATGATGTTATAATGGTTATGCCGTTAGAATGGTTATGATGTTATAATGGTTATGATGTTATAATGGTTATGATGTTATAATGGTTATGATGTTATAATGGTTATGATGTTATAATGGTTATGCCGTTAGAATGGTTATGATGTTATAATGGTTATGATGTTATAATGGTTATGCTGTTAGAATGGTTATGATATTATAATGGTTATGATGTTATAATGGTTATGATGTTAGAATGGTTATGATGTTAGAATGGTTATGCTGTTATAATGGTTATGATGTTATAATGGTTATGGTCTTAGAATGGTTATGCCGTTAGAATGGTTATGATGTTATAATGGTTATGATGTTATAATGGTTATGATCTTAGAATGGTTATGCTGTTATAATGGTTATGATGTTATAATGGTTATGATGTTAGAAGGGTTATGATGTTATAATGGTTATGATGTTAGAATGGTTATGCCGTTAGAATGGTTATGCTGTTATAATGGTTATGATGTTATAATGGTTATGATGTTATAATGGTTATGATGTTATAATGGTTATGATGTTAGAAGGGTTATGATGTTAGAATGGTTATGCCGTTAGAATGGTTATGATGTTATAATGGTTATGCTGTTAGAATGGTTATGATGTTATAATGGTTATGATGTTAGAATGGTTATGATGTTAGAATGGTTATGATGTTATAATGGTTATGATGTTAGAATGGTTATGCTGTTAGAATGGTTATGATGTATAATGGTTATGATGTTATAATGGTTATGATGTTAGAATGGTTATGCTGTTATAATGGTTATGATGTTATAATGGTTATGGTCTTAGAATGGTTATGCCGTTAGAATGGTTATGATGTTATAATGGTTATGCTGTTAGAATGGTTATGATGTTATAATGGTTATGATGCTATAATGGTTATGCTGTTAGAATGGTTATGATGTTAGAATGGTTATGCTGTTATAATGGTTATGATGTTATAATGGTTATGATGCTATAATGGTTATGCTGTTAGAATGGTTATGCTGTTATAATGGTTATGATGTTATAATGGTTATGATGCTATAATGGTTATGCTGTTAGAATGGTTATGCTGTTATAATGGTTATGATGTTATAATGGTTATGCTGTTAGAATGGTTATGCCGTTAGAATGGTTATGCTGTTAGAATGGTTATGCTGTTAGAATGGTTATGATGTTAGAATGGTTATGCTGTTATAATGGTTATGATGCTATAATGGTTATGCTGTTAGAATGGTTATGCTGTTATAATGGTTATGATGTTATAATGGTTATGATGCTATAATGGTTATGCTGTTAGAATGGTTATGCTGTTATAATGGTTATGATGTTATAATGGTTATGCTGTTAGAATGGTTATGCAGTTAGAATGGTTATGCCGTTAGAATGGTTATGCTGTTAGAATGGTTATGATGTTAGAATGGTTATGCTGTTATAATGGTTATGATGCTATAATGGTTATGATGCTATAATGGTTATGCTGTTAGAATGGTTATGATGCTATAATGGTTATGATGTTATAATGGTTATGATGTTATAATGGTTATGATGTTATAATGGTTATGATGTTAGAATGGTTATGATGTTATAATGGTTATGATGTTATAATGGTTATGATGTTATAATGGTTATGATGTTAGAATGGTTATGCTGTTATAATGGTTATGATGTTATAATGGTTATGGTCTTAGAATGGTTATGCCGTTAGAATGGTTATGATGTTATAATGGTTATGCTGTTATAATGGTTATGATGCTATAATGGTTATGATGTTATAATGGTTATGCTGTTAGAATGGTTATGCCGTTAGAATGGTTATGATGTTATAATGGTTATGCCGTTAGAATGGTTATGATGTTATAATGGTTATGCTGTTAGAATGGTTATGATGTTATAATGGTTATGCTGTTAGAATGGTTATGATGTTATAATGGTTATGCTGTTAGAATGGTTATGATGTTATAATGGTTATGCTGTTAGAATGGTTATGATGTTATAATGGTTATGATGTTAGAATGGTTATGATGTTATAATGGTTATGATCTTAGAATGGTTATGCTGTTAGAATGGTTATGCTGTTAGAATGGTTATGCAGTTAGAATGGTTATGCTGTTAGAATGGTTATGATATTACAATGGTTATGATGTTAGAATGGTTATGCAGTTAGGCCATCACGTATTTCTGTTGTGGATTGATTGTTACATGAGTGACAGGCTTGGATAGGGTCCTTAGTTCCACATAAAGGAACATGCTAGGAGTGACTGACAGGCTTGGAGTGGGTCCTGAGCTCCACATAAAGGAACATGCTAGGAGTGACTGACAGGCTTGGAGTGGGTCGTTAGTTCCACATAAAGGAACATGCTAGGAGTGACTGACAGGCTTGGAGTGGGTCGTTAGTTCCACATAAAGGAACATGCTAGGAGTGACTGACAGGCTTGGAGTGGGTCGTTAGTTCCACATAAAGGAACATGCTAGGAGTGACTGACAGGCTTGGAGTGGGTCGTTAGTTCCACATAAAGGAACATGCTAGGAGTGACTGACAGGCTTTGATTGGGTCCTGAGTTCCACATAAAGGAACATGCTAGGAGTGACTGATAGCCTTGGATTGGGTCCTGAGTTCCACATAAAGGAACATGCTAGGAGTGACTGAAAGGCTTGGATTGGGTCGTTAGTTCCACATAAAGGAACATGCTAGGAGTGACTGACAGGCTTGGAGTGGGTCGTTAGTTCCACATAAAGGAACATGCTAGGAGTGACTGACAGGCTTGGAGTGGGTCGTTAGTTCCACATAAAGGAACATGCTAGGAGTAACTGACAGGCTTTGATTGGGTCCTGAGTTCCACATAAAGGAACATGCTAGGAGTGACTGATAGCCTTGGATTGGGTCCTGAGTTCCACATAAAGGAACATGCTAGGAGTGACTGACAGGCTTGGATTGGGTCCTTAGTTCCACATAAAGGAACATGCTAGGAGTGACTGACAGGCTTGGATTGGGTCGTTAGTTCCACATAAAGGAACATGCTAGGAGTGACTGACAGGCTTGGAGTGGGTCGTTAGTTCCACATAAAGGAACATGCTAGGAGTGACTGACAGGCTTGGAGTGGGTCGTTAGTTCCACATAAAGGAACATGCTAGGAGTGACTGACAGGCTTGGATTGGGTCGTTAGTTCCACATAAAGGAACATGCTAGGAGTGACTGACAGGCTTGGATTGGGTTGTTAGTTCCACATAAAGGAACATGCTAGGAGTGACTGACAGGCTTGGAGTGGGTCGTTAGTTCCACATAAAGGAACATGCTAGGAGTGACTGGCAGGCTTGGATTGGGTCATTAGTTCCACATAAAGGAACATGCTAGGAGTGACTGACAGGCCTGGAGTGGGTCGTTAGTTCCACATAAAGGAACATGCTAGGAGTGACTGACAGGCTTGGAGTGGGTCGTTAGTTCCACATAAAGGAACATGCTAGGAGTGACTGACAGGCCTGGAGTGGGTCGTTAGTTCCACATAAAGGAACATGCTAGGAGTGACTGACAGGCCTGGAATGGGTCGTTAGTTCCACATACAGGAACATGCTAGGAGTGACTGACAGGCCTGGAGTGGGTCGTTAGTTCCACATAGAGGAACATGCTAGGAGTGACTGACAGGCTTGGAGTGGGTCCTTAGTTCCACATAAAGGACCATGCTAGGAGTGAATGACAGGCTTGGAGTGGGTCGTTAGTTCCACATAAAGGAACATGCTAGGAGTGACTGACAGGCTTGGAGTGGGTCCTTAGTTCCACATAAAGGACCATGCTAGGAGTGACTGACAGGCTTGGATTGGGTCGTTAGTTCCACATAAAGGAACACGCTAGGAGCGACTGACAGGATTGGAGTGGGTCGTTAGTTCCACATAAAGGAACACGCTAGGAGCGACTGACAGGATTGGAGTGGGTCGTTAGTTCCACATAAAGGAACATGCTAGGAGTGACTGACAGGCTTGGAGTGGGTCGTTAGTTCCACATAAAGGAACATGCTAGGAGTGACTGACAGGCTTGGAGTGGGTCCTTAGTTCCACATAAAGGACCATGCTAGGAGTGACTGACAGGCTTGGATTGGCTCGTTAGTTCCACATAAAGGAACATGCTAGGAGTGACTGACAGGCTTGGAGTGGGTCGTTAGATCCACATAAAGGAACATGCTAGGAGTGACTGACAGACCTGGAGTGGGTCGTTAGTTCATGTTGACGGATATAACCCAGAGCTGAACTAAGGGTCTTCTCAAATTTTCTCCCACAATCTGTTTTTACCAGTTTCAACTGTACTGTTCTGTTCTGTTCTGTACTGCTCTGTTCTGTTCTGTTCTGTACTGTACTGTTCTGTTCTGTTCTGTACTGCTCTGTTCTGTACTGTTCTGTTCTGCTCTGTTCTGTTCTGTACTGTTCTGTTCTGTTCTGCTCTGTTCTGTTCTGTACTGTTCTGTTCTGTTTGCACTGTCTGTTTCATTTGAGATATTTTCAAAGCGTAGGGCCTATTTGCTGAACACAGATTAAGCCTAGTCCTTGACTAAGAGGATGTCTGGCCCATCTTGTTTCCGTGGTGAGGCTGGAGACATGCCAGAGGTGAAACTTCCCAGGGAAACCGTGAGGTCCACATACAGATACTTTGTTGGACGTCATAAATTCACACATTTATCTTCATCTTCCTGTCAGAAAGCTAAGCACTGTTTAATCAACGCTGGAAAATCACCAAACTGGCAGCTCATCAACATAATTAATTGCTACATTTGTCTCAAGTCACAAAGCACTGTTTGATAAACATGAAATAAAATAGAAGTTGTCAGCTCCAAATTACAACCTCTCTTTCCTCTGGTGAAGAATGTAACCTGTTTCAACATCCCGTTCCCAGGACAGGGTGGACAGGATGGACAGGATGGACAGGATGGACAGGGTGGACAGGGTGGACAGGGTGGACAGGATGGACAGGGTGGACAGAGTGGACAGGGTGGACAGGGTGGACAGGGTGGACAGGATGGACAGGATGGACAGGGTGGACAGGATGGACAGGGTGGACAGGGTGGACAGGATGGACAGGATGGACAGGATGGACAGGATGGACAGAGTGGACAGGATGGAGAGGATGGACAGGATGGACAGGATGGACAGAGTGGACAGGATGGACAGAGTGGACAGGATGGACAGGATGGACAGGGTGGACAGGATGGACAGAGTGGACAGGATGGACAGGATGGACAGGGTGGACAGGATGGACAGGATGGACAGAGTGGACAGGATGGACAGAGTGGACAGGATGGACAGGATGGACAGGGTGGACAGGATGGACAGGGTGGACAGGGTGGACAGGATGGACAGGATGGACAGGATGGACAGGATGGACAGAGTGGACAGGATGGACAGGATGGACAGGATGGACAGGATGGACAGGATGGACAGAGTGGACAGGATGGACAGAGTGGACAGGATGGACAGGATGGACAGGGTGGACAGGATGGACAGGATGGACAGGATGGACAGGATGGACAGGGTGGACAGGATGGACAGGGTGGACAGGGTGGACAGGATGGACAGGATGGACAGGATGGACAGGATGGACAGAGTGGACAGGATGGACAGAGTGGACAGGATGGACAGGATGGACAGGATGGACAGAGTGGACAGGATGGACAGAGTGGACAGGATGGACAGAGTGGACAGGATGGACAGGATGGACAGGATGGACAGGATGGACAGGGTGGACAGGATGGACAGGATGGACAGGGTGGACAGGATGGACAGGATGGACAGGATGGACAGAGTGGACAGGATGGACAGGATGGACAGGATGGACAGGATGGACAGAGTGGACAGGATGGACAGAGTGGACAGGATGGACAGGATGGACAGGGTGGACAGGATGGACAGGATGGACAGGATGGACAGAGTGGACAGGATGGACAGAGTGGACAGGATGGACAGGATGGACAGGGTGGACAGGATGGACAGGATGGACAGGATGGACAGAGTGGACAGGATGGACAGAGTGGACAGGATGGACAGGATGGACAGGGTGGACAGGATGGACAGGATGGACAGGATGGACAGGGTGGACAGGATGGACAGGATGGACAGGATGGACAGAGTGGACAGGATGGACAGGATGGACAGGATGGACAGGATGGACAGAGTGGACAGGATGGACAGAGTGGACAGGATGGACAGGATGGACAGGGTGGACAGGATGGACAGGATGGACAGGATGGACAGGATGGACAGGATGGACAGAGTGGACAGGATGGACAGGATGGACAGGATGGACAGGATGGACAGAGTGGACAGGATGGACAGAGTGGACAGGATGGACAGGATGGACAGGATGGACAGGATGGACAGGGTGGACAGGATGGACAGGATGGACAGGATGGACAGAGTGGACAGGATGGACAGGATGGACAGGATGGACAGGATGGACAGAGTGGACAGGATGGACAGAGTGGACAGGATGGACAGGATGGACAGGGTGGACAGGATGGACAGGATGGACAGGATGGACAGAGTGGACAGGATGGACAGAGTGGACAGGATGGACAGGATGGACAGGATGGACAGGGTGGACAGGATGGACAGGATGGACAGAGTGGACAGGATGGACAGAGTGGACAGGATGGACAGGATGGACAGGATGGACAGAGTGGACAGGATGGACAGAGTGGACAGGATGGACAGGATGGACAGGATGGACAGGATGGACAGGATGGACAGAGTGGACAGGATGGACAGGATGGACAGGATGGACAGAGTGGACAGGATGGACAGGATGGACAGGATGGACAGGATGGACAGAGTGGACAGGATGGACAGGATGGACAGGATGGACAGGATGGACAGGATGGACAGAGTGGACAGGATGGACAGGATGGACAGGATGGACAGGATGGACAGGGTGGACAGGGTGGACAGGATGGACAGGATGGACAGGATGGACAGGGTGGACAGAGTGGACAGGGTGGACAGGGTGGACAGGATGGACAGGGTGGACAGGGTGGACAGGGTGGACAGGATGGACAGGATGGACAGGGTGGACAGGATGGACATGATGGACAGGGTGGACAGGATGGACAGGATGGACAGGATGGACAGGATGGACAGGATGGACAGAGTGGACAGGATGGACAGGATGGACAGGATGGACAGGATGGACAGAGTGGACAGGATGGACAGAGTGGACAGGATGGACAGGATGGACAGGATGGACAGGGTGGACAGGATGGACAGGATGGACAGGATGGACAGAGTGGACAGGATGGACAGGATGGACAGGATGGACAGGATGGACAGAGTGGACAGGATGGACAGAGTGGACAGGATGGACAGGATGGACAGGGTGGACAGGATGGACAGGATGGACAGGATGGACAGAGTGGACAGGATGGACAGAGTGGACAGGATGGACAGGATGGACAGGATGGACAGGGTGGACAGGATGGACAGGATGGACAGAGTGGACAGGATGGACAGAGTGGACAGGATGGACAGGATGGACAGGATGGACAGAGTGGACAGGATGGACAGAGTGGACAGGATGGACAGGATGGACAGGATGGACAGGATGGACAGGATGGACAGGATGGACAGAGTGGACAGGATGGACAGGATGGACAGGATGGACAGAGTGGACAGGATGGACAGGATGGACAGGATGGACAGGATGGACAGGATGGACAGAGTGGACAGGATGGACAGAGTGGACAGGATGGACAGGATGGACAGGGTGGACAGGATGGACAGGATGGACAGGATGGACAGAGTGGACAGGATGGACAGAGTGGACAGGATGGACAGGATGGACAGGGTGGACAGGATGGACAGGATGGACAGGATGGACAGGGTGGACAGGATGGACAGGATGGACAGGATGGACAGAGTGGACAGGATGGACAGGATGGACAGGATGGACAGGATGGACAGAGTGGACAGGATGGACAGAGTGGACAGGATGGACAGGATGGACAGGGTGGACAGGATGGACAGGATGGACAGGATGGACAGGATGGACAGGATGGACAGAGTGGACAGGATGGACAGGATGGACAGGATGGACAGGATGGACAGAGTGGACAGGATGGACAGAGTGGACAGGATGGACAGGATGGACAGGATGGACAGGATGGACAGGGTGGACAGGATGGACAGGATGGACAGGATGGACAGAGTGGACAGGATGGACAGGATGGACAGGATGGACAGAGTGGACAGGATGGACAGAGTGGACAGGATGGACAGGATGGACAGGGTGGACAGGATGGACAGGATGGACAGGATGGACAGAGTGGACAGGATGGACAGAGTGGACAGGATGGACAGGATGGACAGGATGGACAGGGTGGACAGGATGGACAGGATGGACAGTTTGGACAGGATGGACAGTGTGGACAGGATGGACAGGATGGACAGGATGGACAGAGTGGACAGGATGGACAGAGTGGACAGGATGGACAGGATGGACAGGATGGACAGGATGGACAGGATGGACAGGATGGACAGAGTGGACAGGATGGACAGGATGGACAGGATGGACAGAGTGGACAGGATGGACAGGATGGACAGGATGGACAGGATGGACAGAGTGGACAGGATGGACAGGATGGACAGGATGGACAGGATGGACAGGATGGACAGAGTGGACAGGATGGACAGGATGGACAGGATGGACAGGATGGACAGGGTGGACAGGATGGACAGGATGGACAGGGTGGACAGAGTGGACAGGGTGGACAGGGTGGACAGGATGGACAGGGTGGACAGGGTGGACAGGGTGGACAGGATGGACAGGATGGACAGGGTGGACAGGATGGACAGGATGGACAGGGTGGACAGGATGGACAGGATGGACAGGATGGACAGGATGGACAGGATGGACAGAGTGGACAGGATGGACAGAGTGGACAGGATGGACAGGATGGACAGGATGGACAGGATGGACAGGATGGACAGAGTGGACAGGATGGACAGAGTGGACAGGATGGACAGAGTGGACAGGATGGACAGGATGGACAGGATGGACAGGATGGACAGAGTGGACAGGATGGACAGAGTGGACAGGATGGACAGGATGGACAGGATGGACAGAGTGGACAGGATGGATAGAGTGGACAGGATGGACAGAGTGGACAGGATGGACAGGATGGACAGGATGGACAGAGTGGACAGGATGGACAGGATGGACAGGATGGACAGGATGGACAGGGTGGACAGGATGGACAGGATGGACAGGATGGACAGGGTGGACAGAGTGGACAGGGTGGACAGGGTGGACAGGATGGACAGGGTGGACAGGGTGGACAGGGTGGACAGGATGGACAGGATGGACAGGGTGGACAGAGTGGACAGGATGGACAGAGTGGACAGGGTGGACAGGGTGGACAGGGTGGACAGGGTGGACAGGATGGACAGGATGGACAGGATGGACAGAGTGGACAGAGTGGACAGGATGGACAGGATGGACAGGGTGGACAGGATGGACAGGATGGACAGGGTGGACAGAGTGGACAGGATGGACAGAGTGGACAGGATGGACAGGGTGGACAGGATGGACAGGGTGGACAGGATGGACAGTGTGGACAGAGTGGACAGGGTGGACAGGGTGGACAGGATGGACAGGGTGGACAGAGTGGACAGGGTGGACAGAGTGGACAGGGTGGACAGGATGGACAGGATGGACAGGGTGGACAGAGTGGACAGGATGGACAGAGTGGACAGGATGGACAGGGTGGACAGGATGGACAGGGTGGACAGGATGGACAGGATGGACAGGGTGGACAGAGTGGACAGGATGGACAGAGTGGACAGGATGGACAGGGTGGACAGGATGGACAGGGTGGACAGGATGGACAGTGTGGACAGAGTGGACAGGGTGGACAGGGTGGACAGGATGGACAGGGTGGACAGAGTGGACAGGGTGGACAGAGTGGACAGGGTGGACAGGATGGACAGGATGGACAGGGTGGACAGAGTGGACAGGATGGACAGAGTGGACAGGATGGACAGGGTGGACAGAGTGGACAGGATGGACAGTGTGGACAGAGTGGACAGGATGGACAGTGTGGACAGAGTGGACAGGGTGGACAGGGTGGACAGGATGGACAGGGTGGACAGAGTGGACAGGATGGACAGTGTGGACAGGGTGGACAGGGTGGACAGGATAGACAGGGTGGACAGGATGGACAGGGTGGACAGAGTGGACAGAGTGGACAGGGTGGACAGGGTGGACAGGGTGGACAGAGTGGACAGGATGGACAGAGTGGACAGGGTGGACAGGATAGACAGGGTGGACAGGATGGACAGGGTGGACATAGTGGACAGGGTGGACAGGATAGACAGGGTGGACAGGATGGACAGGGTGGACAGGGTGGACAGAGTGGACAGGGTGGACAGAGTGGACAGGGTGGACAGGGTGGACAGGGTGGACAGAGTGGACAGGATGGACAGAGTGGACAGGGTGGACAGGATAGACAGGGTGGACAGGATGGACAGGGTGGACATAGTGGACAGGGTGGACAGGATAGACAGGGTGGACAGGATGGACAGGGTGGACAGGGTGGACAGAGTGGACAGGGTGGACAGGATGGACAGGGTGGACAGGGTGGACAGGTTGGACAGGGTGGACAGGGTGGACAGAGTGGACAGGGTGGACAGGGTGGACAGGGTGGACAGGATAGACAGGGTGGACAGGATGGACAGAGTGGACAGGATGGACAGAGTGGACAGGGTGGACAGGATAGACAGGGTGGACAGGATGGACAGGGTGGACAGAGTGGACAGGGTGGACAGGATAGACAGGGTGGACAGGATGGACAGGATAGACAGGGTGGACAGGGTGGACAGGATGGACAGGGTGGACAGGGTGGACAGGATAGACAGGGTGGACAGGGTGGACAGAGTGGACAGGATGGACAGGGTGGACAGGGTGGACAGAGTGGACAGGGTGGACAGGATAGACAGGGTGGACAGGGTGGACAGAGTGGACAGGGTGGACAGGATAGACAGGGTGGACAGGATGGACAGGGTGGACAGGATGGACAGGGTGGACAGGGTGGACAGAGTGGACAGGATGGACAGAGTGGACAGGGTGGACAGGATAGACAGGGTGGACAGGATGGACAGGGTGGACAGAGTGGACAGGGTGGACAGGGTGGACAGGGTGGACAGAGTGGACAGGGTGGACAGGATAGACAGGGTGGACAGGGTGGACAGGGTAGACAGGATAGACAGGGTGGACAGGATGGACAGGGTGGACAGGATGGACAGGGTGGACAGAGTGGACAGGGTGGACAGAGTGGACAGGGTGGACAGGATAGACAGGGTGGACAGGATGGACAGGGTGGACAGGATAGACAGGGTGGACAGAGTGGACAGAGTGAACAGGGTGGACAGAGTGGACAGGGTGGACAGAGTGGACAGGGTGGACAGAATGGACAGGGTGGACAGGATAGACAGGGTGGACAGAGTGGACAGAGTGGACAGGGTGGACAGAATGGACAGGATGGACAGGGTGGACAGAGTGGACAGGGTGGACAGGGTGGACAGGATAGACAGGGTGGACAGAGTGGACAGAGTGGACAGGGTGGACAGAATGGACAGGATGGACAGGGTGGACAGAGTGGACAGGGTGGACAGGGTGGACAGAGTGGACAGGGTGGACAGGGTGGACAGGATGGACAGGGTGGACAGAGTGGACAGGGTGGACAGGGTGGACAGGATAGACAGGGTGGACAGAGTGGACAGGGTGGACAGGGTGGACAGGATAGACAGGGTGGACAGAG
The DNA here is from genome assembly GCF_036934945.1 of Oncorhynchus masou masou. Lineage (NCBI taxonomy): Eukaryota > Metazoa > Chordata > Actinopteri > Salmoniformes > Salmonidae > Oncorhynchus > Oncorhynchus masou. The sequence goes on along the minus strand of NC_088227.1, from coordinate 39,434,697 downwards.
TGGACAGAGTGGACAGGGTGGACAGAGTGGACAGGATGGACAGAGTGGACAGGATGGACAGGGTGGACAGAGTGGACAGGATGGACAGTGTGGACAGAGTGGACAGGATGGACAGTGTGGACAGAGTGGACAGGGTGGACAGGGTGGACAGGATGGACAGGGTGGACAGAGTGGACAGGATGGACAGTGTGGACAGGGTGGACAGGGTGGACAGGATAGACAGGGTGGACAGGATGGACAGGGTGGACAGAGTGGACAGAGTGGACAGGGTGGACAGGGTGGACAGGGTGGACAGAGTGGACAGGATGGACAGAGTGGACAGGGTGGACAGGATAGACAGGGTGGACAGGATGGACAGGGTGGACATAGTGGACAGGGTGGACAGGATAGACAGGGTGGACAGGATGGACAGGGTGGACAGGGTGGACAGAGTGGACAGGGTGGACAGAGTGGACAGGGTGGACAGGGTGGACAGGGTGGACAGGGTGGACAGGATGGACAGAGTGGACAGGGTGGACAGGATAGACAGGGTGGACAGGATGGACAGGGTGGACATAGTGGACAGGGTGGACAGGATAGACAGGGTGGACAGGATGGACAGGGTGGACAGGGTGGACAGAGTGGACAGGGTGGACAGGATGGACAGGGTGGACAGGGTGGACAGGATGGACAGGGTGGACAGGGTGGACAGAGTGGACAGGGTGGACAGGGTGGACAGGGTGGACAGGATAGACAGGGTGGACAGGATGGACAGAGTGGACAGGATGGACAGAGTGGACAGGGTGGACAGGATAGACAGGGTGGACAGGATGGACAGGGTGGACAGAGTGGACAGGGTGGACAGGATAGACAGGGTGGACAGGATGGACAGGATAGACAGGGTGGACAGGGTGGACAGGATGGACAGGGTGGACAGGGTGGACAGGATAGACAGGGTGGACAGGGTGGACAGAGTGGACAGGATGGACAGGGTGGACAGGGTGGACAGAGTGGACAGGGTGGACAGGATAGACAGGGTGGACAGGGTGGACAGAGTGGACAGGGTGGACAGAGTGGACAGGATGGACAGAGTGGACAGGGTGGACAGGATAGACAGGGTGGACAGGATGGACAGGGTGGACAGAGTGGACAGGGTGGACAGGGTGGACAGGGTGGACAGAGTGGACAGGGTGGACAGGATAGACAGGGTGGACAGGGTGGACAGGGTAGACAGGATAGACAGGGTGGACAGGATGGACAGGGTGGACAGGATGGACAGGGTGGACAGAGTGGACAGGGTGGACAGAGTGGACAGGGTGGACAGGATAGACAGGGTGGACAGGATGGACAGGGTGGACAGGATAGACAGGGTGGACAGAGTGGACAGAGTGAACAGGGTGGACAGAGTGGACAGGGTGGACAGAGTGGACAGGGTGGACAGAATGGACAGGGTGGACAGGGTGGACAGGGTGGACAGGATAGACAGGGTGGACAGGGTGGACAGAGTGGACAGGATGGACAGGGTGGACAGGGTGGACAGAGTGGACAGGGTGGACAGGATAGACAGGGTGGACAGGATGGACAGGGTGGACAGGGTGGACAGAGTGGACAGGATGGACAGAGTGGACAGGGTGGACAGGATAGACAGGTTGGACAGGATGGACAGGGTGGACAGAGTGGACAGGGTGGACAGGGTGGACAGGGTGGACAGAGTGGACAGGGTGGACAGGATAGACAGGGTGGACAGGGTGGACAGGGTAGACAGGATAGACAGGGTGGACAGGATGGACAGGGTGGACAGGATGGACAGGGTGGACAGAGTGGACAGGGTGGACAGAGTGGACAGGGTGGACAGGATAGACAGGGTGGACAGGATGGACAGGGTGGACAGGATAGACAGGGTGGACAGAGTGGACAGAGTGAACAGGGTGGACAGAGTGGACAGGGTGGACAGAGTGGACAGGGTGGACAGAATGGACAGGGTGGACAGGATAGACAGGGTGGACAGAGTGGACAGAGTGGACAGGGTGGACAGAATGGACAGGATGGACAGGGTGGACAGAGTGGACAGGGTGGACAGGGTGGACAGGATAGACAGGTTGGACAGAGTGGACAGAGTGGACAGGGTGGACAGAATGGACAGGATGGACAGGGTGGACAGAGTGGACAGGGTGGACAGGGTGGACAGAGTGGACAGGGTGGACAGGGTGGACAGGATGGACAGGGTGGACAGAGTGGACAGGGTGGACAGGGTGGACAGGATAGACAGGGTGGACAGAGTGGACAGGGTGGACAGGGTGGACAGGATAGACAGGGTGGACAGAGTGGACAGAGTGGACAGGGTGGACAGAGTGGACAGGGTGGACAGGGTGGACAGGATGGACAGGGTGGACAGAGTGGACAGGGTGGACAGGGTGGACAGGATAGACAGGGTGGACAGAGTGGACAGGGTGGACAGGGTGGACAGGATGGACAGGGTGGACAGAGTGGACAGGGTGGACAGGGTGGACAGGATAGACAGGGTGGACAGAGTGGACAGAGTGGACAGGGTGGACAGAATGGACAGGATGGACAGGGTGGACAGAGTGGACAGGGTGGACAGGGTGGACAGAGTGGACAGGGTGGACAGGGTGGACAGGATGGACAGGGTGGACAGAGTGGACAGGGTGGACAGGGTGGACAGGATAGACAGGGTGGACAGAGTGGACAGGATGGACAGGTAGTGATGGGGACTCTATAACTCTACAGACACGTACTGAGAGGATGGACAGGTAGTGATGGGGACTCTATAACTACAGACACGTACTGACAGGATGGACAGGTAGTGATGGGGACTCTATAACTACAGACACGCACTGACAGGATGGACAGGTAGTGATGGGGACTCTATAACTACAGACACGCACTGACAGGATGGACAGGTAGTGATGGGGACTCTATAACTCTACAGACACATATTTTAGTAGTTTTTCTCCCCACTCATAGTTACATATACAGGACCAGTCAAAGGTTTGGACACATCAAGTCATTCAAGGCTCTTTTTTTTTTTTTTTTTTTTTTTACTATTTTCTACATTGTAGAATGATAGTGAAGACATCAACACTGTGAAATAATACATATTTAATCATGTAGTAACCCCAGATTCTTCAAAGTAGCCACCCTTTGCCTTGATGACATCTTTTCACCCTCTTGACGTTCTCTCAACCAGCTTTATGAGAAATACTTTTTCCAACAATCTTGAAGGAGTTCCAACATATGCTGGGCACTTGTTGACTGCTTTTCCTTCACTCTGCGGTCCAACTCATCCCGAACCTCTGCAGCAGAGGAAACTCTCGGTCTTCTTTTTCTGTGGTGGTTTTCATAAGAGTTAGTTTTGTCATAGCACTTGGTGGTTTTTGTGGCTGCACTTGAAGGAACTTTAAAAGTTCTTGAAATTTTCCAGATTGACTGACCTTCATGTCTTAAAGTAATGATGGACTGTCATTTTTCTTTGCTTATTTGAGATGTTCTTTCCATAATATGGACTTGGTATTTTACCAAATAGGGCTATCTTCTGTATACCACCCCTACCATGTCACAACACAACTGATTGTCTAAAACGAAGGAAAGAAGGAAAGAAATTCCACAAATGAACTTTTATCAAGGCACACCTGTTAAATGAGATGCATTCCAGGTGACTACCACATGAAGCTGGATGAGAACATTTCAAGAGTGTTTGCAAAGCTGTCATCAAGGCAGAGGGTGGCTACTTTGCCTGATTCAATAACATTAGTGTCCAGTGGCCTCAGTGCTTCAGTTTTATTGCTGCTCTAGAACAGGTAGATATGTGTTGCCTTCGAACAGCATATTTTATGATGGAGTTGGGATTAAGTGCAGACTGTACAGGCATAAATTTAACAAAAAGTCAACAAAAATGGTCATACTATTGTACTGTAATTGAATGCGTGAGTTTAATCGAAAGCTATATTTAGCAATATAATTGTAATTCATATCATACTGCATGAAAGAACTTGGGTCCCAGTCCTTGCCGTTGTCAAGGTCACCAAAATCGACCATGACGCTGACTTCCATATATATATATATTCCATGTTTCCACTACGCTCGTTGAACTCCCCGTGTGTCCAAAATAACATCCCACTGCCTTTGTAGTGCACTTCTTTGACCAGGGCCTATAGAGAGAATGGTGTGCCATTTCAGACAGAGCCTCCCAACCTCAGCTCTCCACTTACCATCCATTCGCTCCAGATTGTTATTTCACATGGTGATACTGGCAGGGCCGGTCTCCTACATCTGAAATGGCAAACCTGTTCCCTATGTAGTGCACTACTTTAGACCCGAGCCCAATGGCACCCTATTCCCTATGTAGTCCACTACTTTAAACCGGAGCCCAATGGCACCCTGTTCCCTATGTAGTGCACTACTTTAGACCAGAGCCATATGGCACCCTGTTCCCTATGTAGTGCACTACTTAAGACCAGAGACCAATGGCAACCTGTTCCCTATGTAGTGCACTAGGGTCCTGGTCTAAAGAAGTGCACTACATAGGGAACAGGGTGCCATTGGGCTCTGGTCTAAGGTAGTGCACTACATAGGGAATAGGATGCCATTTCGAACACAGACCTGGTTTGCTAGGTCTCCAGTAAGCCACTTGGAGGTAATGCGAGCCATGTGTTTGTGTTGGACATTATTGGCATGCCTGTCAGTTTATCTGACCTGACCTGGAGCTAGCAAGCCTAACAAACCAACCCTTCAGACCCCCCCCTACCATCCTGCAGGATCGCTTAGCTGAAACTCTCAATTCAATTGAAAGGGCTTTATTGACATGGGAAAAAATATGTTTACATTGCCAAAGCAAGTGAAATAGATAATAAACAAAAGTGAAATCAATAATTAATAATGAACGGTAAACATTACATATTCCAAAGGAATATTATGGCTATATATAGTGTTGTAACAATGTGTAAATAGCTAGAGTACAAGAGGGAAAATATGGGTTGAATATACAATGGTGTTTGTTCTTCATTTGTTCTTTTATTGTGGCAACAGGTAACACATGTTTCTGCTGTGATGGCACACTGTGGTCTCTCCCTCTCTCTCTCTCTCTCCCTCCATGGAAGTGGATGGAGGTCTCAGCTCTCATGGAAGAGGATGGGGGAGGTCTCAGCTCTCATGGAAGAGGATGGAGGAGGTCTCAGCTCTCATGGAAGTGGATGGAGGATGGAGGTCTCAGCTCTCGTGGAAGAGGATGGAGGATGGAGGTCTCAGCTCTCACGGAAGAGGATGGGGGAGGTCTCAACTCTCATGGAAGAGAATGGAGGAGGTCTCAGCTCTCATGGTTGTGGATGGAGGAGGTCTCAGCTCTCATGGAAGTGGATGGAGGAGGTCTCAGCTCTCATGGAAGTGGATGGAGGATGGAGATCTCAGCTCTAATGGAAGTGGATGGAGGTCTCAGCTCTCATGGAAGTGGGTGTAGGTCTCAGCTCTCATGGAAGTGGATGGAGGAGGTCTCAGCTGTCATGGAAGTGGAAGGAGATCTCAGCTCTCATGGAAGTGGATGGAGGATGGAGGTCTCAGCTCTCATGTAAGTGGATGGAATATGGAGGTCTCAGCTCTCATGGAAGTGGATGGAGGATGGAGGTCTCAGCTCTCATGGAAGTGGATGGAGGATGGAGGTCTCAGCTCTCATGGAAGAGGATGGGGGAGGTCTCAGCTCTCATGGAAGTGGATGAAGGATGGAGGTCTCAGCTCTCATGGAAGTGGATGGAGGATGGAGATCTCAGCTCTCATGGAAGTGGATGGAGGTCTCAGCTCTCATGGAAGTGGGTGTAGGTCTCAGCTCTCATGGAAGTGGATGGAGGAGGTCTCAGCTGTCAAGGAAGTGGATGGAGGTCTCAGCTCTCATGGAAGTGGGTGTAGGTCTCAGCTCTCATGGAAGTGGTTGGAGGAGGTCTCAGCTCTCAAGGAAGTGGATGGAGATCTCAGCTCTCATGGAAGTGGATGGAGGTCTCAGCTCTCATGGAAGTGGATGGAGGATGGAGGTCTCAGCTTTCATGGAAGAGAATGGAAGATGGAGGTCTCAGCTCACATGGAAGAGGATGGAGGAGGTCTCAGCTTTCATGAAAGTGGATGGAGGTCTCAGCTCTCACATAAGTGGATGGAGGATGGAGGTCTCAGCTCTCATGTAAGTGGATGGATGATGGAGGTCTCAGCTCTCATGGAAGTGGATGGAGGATGGAGGTCTCAGCTCTCATGGAAGTGGATGGAGGATGGAGGTCTCAGCTCTCATGGAAGTGGATGGAGGATGGAGGTCTCAGCTCTCTTGGAAGAGGATGGGGGAGGTCTCAGCTCTCATGGAAGAGGATGGAGGAGGTCTCAGCTCTCATGGAAGTGGCTGGAGGAGGGAGGTCTCAGCTCTCATGGAAGAGGATGGGGAGGTCTCAGCTCTCATGGAAGAGAATGGAGGAGGTCTCAGCTCTCATGGAAGTGGATGGAAGTCTCAGCTCTCATGGATGTGGATGTAGGAGATCTCAACTCTCCTCATTGTGGATGGAGGAGATCTCAGCTCTCATGGAAGTGGATGGATGAGGTCTCAGCTCTCATGGATGTGGATGGAAGTCTCAGCTCTCATGGAAGTGGATGGAGGAGGTCTCAGCTCTGATGGAAGTGGATGGTGATCTCAGCTCTCATGGAAGTGGATGGAGGAGGTCTCAGCTCTCATGGAAGTGGATGGAGGTCTCACCTCTCATGGAAGTGGGTGTAGGTCTCAGCTCTCATGGAAGTGGATGGAGGAGGTCTCAGCTGTCAAGGAAGTGGATGGAGGTCTCAGCTCTCATGGAAGTGGGTGTAGGTCTCAGCTCTCATGGAAGTGGATGGAGGAGGTCTCAGCTCTCAAGGAAGTGGATGGAGATCTCAGCTCTCATGGAAGTGGATGGAGGTCTCAGCTCTCATGGAAGTGGATGGAGGATGGAGGTCTCAGCTTTCATGGAAGAGAATGGAAGATGGAGGTCTCAGCTCACATGGAAGAGGATGGAGGAGGTCTCAGCTTTCATGAAAGTGGATGGAGGTCTCAGCTCTCACATAAGTGGATGGAGGATGGAGGTCTCAGCTCTCATGGAAGTGGATGGAGGATGGAGGTCTCAGCTCTCATGGAAGTGGATGGAGGATGGAGGTCTCAGCTCTCATGGAAGTGGATGGAGGATGGAGGTCTCAGCTCTCATGGAAGTGGATGGAGGATGGAGGTCTCAGCTCTCTTGGAAGAGGATGGGGGAGGTCTCAGCTCTCATGGAAGAGGATGGAGGAGGTCTCAGCTCTCATGGAAGTGGCTGGAGGAGGGAGGTCTCAGCTCTCATGGAAGAGGATGGGGAGGTCTCAGCTCTCATGGAAGAGAATGGAGGAGGTCTCAGCTCTCATGGAAGTGGATGGAAGTCTCAGCTCTCATGGATGTGGATGTAGGAGATCTCAACTCTCCTCATTGTGGATGGAGGAGATCTCAGCTCTCATGGAAGTGGATGGACGAGGTCTCAGCTCTCATGGATGTGGATGGAAGTCTCAGCTCTAATGGAAGTGGATGGAGGAGGTCTCAGCTCTGATGGAAGTGGATGGTGGATGGAGATCTCAGCTCTCATTGAAGTGGATGGAGGAGGTCTCAGCTCTCATGGAAGTGGATGGAGGTCTCACCTCTCATGGAAGTGGATGGAGGTCTCAGCTCTCATGGAAGAGAATGGAAGATGGAGGTCTCAGCTCTCATGGAAGAGAATGGAAGATGGAGGTCTCAGCTCTCATGGAAGAGGATGGGGGAGGTCTCAGCTCTCATGGAAGAGGATGGAGGATGGAGGTCTCAGCTCTCATGGAACAGGATGGAGGATGGAGGTCTCAGCTCTCATGGAAGTGGATGGAGGAATGAGGTCTCAGCTCTCATGGAAGTGGATGGAGGATGGAGGTCTCAGCTCTCATGGAAGAGGATGGAGGTCTCAGCTCTCATGGAAGTGGATGTAGGTCTCAGCTCTCATGGAAGATGATGGAGGTTTCAGCATTTTTGAAGATGGATTTGATTTATATTTGGACCTACTTTTGAGTTTTGAATGTACTCTCTGGGCTGATAATACAGAGATCTTTGTGGAAAAATATTTTTCGAAAGATTTGGTTTATTTAGTCTACTTTCTGAAGAGGTTCTTGGTCAGAATTCGGAAAGCATTTAATCAAATATTTGTGTGTCAGTGTTTTTCCAACGGTTGTGATTAGATACACTCACTCAGACATGCTTCTGATTTTCTGGCAAAATGTTATGTCCTGTGGTGACACATGCCAAGGAGTTGCACAACG
>NC_088227.1:39376396-39421396 GCF_036934945.1 Oncorhynchus masou masou | reverse complement strand
GTGTGGGATGGTTTCAGGCCCATCCACAATTTACCACCCTGTACTTACCCTCATGCTCTCATTTCCTTAACCCGATTGAGGAATTTTTCTCCACATGGAGGTGGAAGGTGTATGATAGGCGCCCTCACGAACAAGCCACCCTTCTCCAGGCCATGGATGACGCATGCAATGACATCACGGCAGACCAGTGTCAGGCCTGGATTCACCATGCCCGAAGATTCTTCCAAAGAATATTGGCTAATGAAAACATCCATTGTGATGTGGATGAGAACCTGTGGCCAAATCCACAAGACAGGGTTGATGGAAATATAGAAGTACGGTAATCAATCTTTTGTTTTGTTTTTACAGTAAGCCAGGACAGGAACACTGCAGCTGATGTTTTACAGTAAGCCAGGTGAGGAACACTGCAGTGATGTTTTACAGTAAGCCAGGTGAGGAACACTGCAGTGATGTTTTACAGTAAGCCAGGTGAGGAACACCGCAGTGATGTTTTACAGTAAGCCAGGCGAGGAACACTGCAGTGATGTTTTACACTAAGCCAGGTGAGGAACACTGCAGTGATGTTTTACACTAAGCCAGGTGAGGAACACTGCAGTGATGTTTTACAGTAAGCCAGGTGTGGAACACTACAGTGATGTTTTACAGTAAGCCAGGTGATGAACACTACAGTGATGTTTTACAGTAAGCCAGGTGAGGAACACTGCAGTGATGCTTTACAGTAAGCCAGGTGAGGAACACTGCAGTGATGTTTTACAGTAAGCCAGGTGAGGAACACTGCAGTGATGTTTTACAGTAAGCCAGGTGAGGAACACTGCAGTGATGTTTTACAGTAAACCAGATGAGGAACACTGCAGTTGACTTTTAACTGTTTTTTCTTTTTTTTGTAGCTAATTATTTTTGCCTTGATTCAAAGAAACCTGTTGTGGTTTTATTGTATTTCATCAATAAATTTCATATTTTGTTAAATGATTCCACTGTGTCTGTAGTATTCTCTCTACTAGTCCTTTTACAGTGATGTATTTACATGTAGTATCATAATGAAACATGTATCACATATTTTGTACTATAAGATTTAATGATTGTACGAACAACTACACAGGGAAACTATTGGTATCTTGTGTGTGGGTGATTTAAATGAATGTTCCTATGGTATTTCATGATAAATGAGTTATTTGAACCAATGATTCTGCAAGTGCAAGGTTTCTTTAAAGATATGAATGCACAATGAAACATTTTAAACATTGGACAGCCTGTGTTACAAGTGATGACCGTTTTGAGTTTTGTGTCTAGAGTTTTGAAAAATGACCACAAGGTTCTGAAATTAGTGCCAAAGTGATTGTTAAAAACTGTAAAATATGTCAATTAAATATGGAAAATACTGGTGCGTTATGTACCCTTCAGATTCCCTCTATTTAGGAAATCACAACTTTGCTTAATGGACCATCTGCATTTGCAATATCTATTGAGGAATGTACTGCACAAAGTGTGACTGGGTTCACTCATGTTTTGACATTCTTCGACACTCTAAGCCATGGAGTGATGTTCTGACACCTAATGTTCTTAATTTAGGAAAAGGATAGGATGGATCTTACAGCTCACAGTCTGCACTCTCCCTCACCTCCCCTGTGTCCGTACACAAATGTGGTCTGGCCTAATTGTGCTGTTATCATGCAGCTGTCTTATATGAGCCACTACAAACCACAGGAGTACTGGGTGGAGGGAGACAACAGCTGTTGTCTCTGGCATCTCTTCCTGTCCATCACTAAACTGTCCAGATAGTCTCCAGTCACATGCCTCACCGTCCTACTACAATAGTAGATACACCTGTTGATGCTGTAGTCTCCAGTCCCATGCCTCACCGTCCTACTACAATAGCAGATACACCTGTTGATGCTGTAGTCTCCAGTCCCATGCCTCACCGTCCTACTACAATAGTAGATACACCTGTTGATGCTGTAGTCTCCAGTCCCATGCCTCACCGTCCTACTACAATAGCAGATACACCTGTTGATGCTGTAGTCTCCAGTCACATTCCTCACCGTCCTACTACAATAGCAGATACACCTGTTGATGCTGTAGTCTCCAGTCCCATGCCTCACCGTCCTACTACAATAGCAGATACACCTGTTGATGCTGTAGTCTCCAGTCCCATGCCTCACCGTCCTACTACAATAGTAGATACACCTGTTGATGCTGTAGTCTCCAGTCCCATGCCTCACCGTCCTACTACAATAGCAGATACACCTGTTGATGCTGTAGTCTCCAGTCCCATGCCTCACCGTCCTACTACAATAGCAGATACACCTGTTGATGCTGTAGTCTCCAGTCCCATGCCTCACCGTCCTACTACAATAGCAGATACACCTGTTGATGCTGTAGTCTCCAGTCCCATGCCTCACCGTCCTACTACAATAGTAGATACACCTGTTGATGCTGTAGTCTCCAGTCCCATGCCTCACCGTCCTACTACAATAGTAGATACACCTGTTGATGCTGTAGTCTCCAGTCCCATGCCTCACCGTCCTACTACAATAGCAGATACACCTGTTGATGCTGTAGTCTCCAGTCCCATGCCTCACCGTCCTACTACAATAGTAGATACACCTGTTGACGCTGTAGTCTCCAGTCCCAAGCCTCACCGTCCTACTACAATAGTAGATACACCTGTTGATGTTGTAGTCTCCAGTCCCATGCCTCACCGTCCTACTACAATAGTAGATACACCTGTTGATAGTGTAGAGATGTGTTTGACAGTGTGCTCTATACTGTATGTGGATGTATCTTCAGGTATGTGTCCAAGTCTGTCTAATTTCCCGACCGTGTCTGACTTGTTGAGTGTGCGAGTCTGACACCCATAGGAATCTCTTATAGGGACCAGATGAGAGGGAATGTCCCTGTCCTGCCGTTCAGACAGACTGGTGCTGTTGTGTTATTGTCCAAGTGAGTCACTGTTATTGCTGTCATCAAGGTTTATACACGCACATTCAGACACAGACCTACATATACACATTGCTTTCATCCAGGCGTACCTATTGTGCAGTAGTCCGGTTGTCTGGGATCCTAGCCAGACTTCACCTGCATGAGAACATTCTGTCAGTTGTCTGGGATCCTAGCCAGACTTCACCTGCACGGGAACATTCTGTCAGTTGTCTGGGATCCTAGCCAGACTTCACCTGCACGGGAACATTCTGTCGGTTGTCTGGGATCCTAGCCAGACTTCACCTGCACGGGAACATTCTGTCAGTTGTCTGGGATCCTAGCCAGACTTCACCTGCATGAGAACATTCTGTCAGTTGTCTGGGATCCTAGCCAGACTTCACCTGCACGGGAACATTCTGTCAGTTGTCTGGGATCCTAGCCAGACTTCACCTGCACGGGAACATTCTGTCAGTTGTCTGGGATCCTAGCCAGACTTCACCTGCACGGGAACATTCTGTCAGTTGTCTGGGATCCTAGCCAGACTTCACCTGCACGGGAACATTCTGTCAGTTGTCTGGGATCCTAGCCAGACTTCACCTGCATGGGAACATTCTGTCGGTTGTCTGGGATCCTAGCCAGACTTCACCTGCATGAGAACATTCTGTCAGTTGTCTGGGATCCTAGCCAGACTTCACCTGCACGGGAACATTCTGTCAGTTGTCTGGGATCCTAGCCAGACTTCACTTGCACGGGAACATTCTGTCAGTTGTCTGGGATCCTAGCCAGACTTCACCTGCACGGGAACATTCTGTCAGTTGTCTGGGATCCTAGCCAGACTTCACCTGCACGGGAACATTCTGTCAGTTGTCTGGGATCCTAGCCAGACTTCACCTGCACGGGAACATTCTGTCAGTTGTCTGGGATCCTAGCCAGACTTCACCTGCATGGGAACATTCTGTCGGTTGTCTGGGATCCTAGCCAGACTTCACCTGCACGGGAACATTCTGTCGGTTGTCTGGGATCCTAGCCAGACTTCACCTGCACGGGAACATTCTGTCAGTTGTCTGGGATCCTAGCCAGACTTCACCTGCATGAGAACATTCTGTCAGTTGTCTGGGATCCTAGCCAGACTTCACCTGCACGGGAACATTCTGTCAGTTGTCTGGGATCCTAGCCAGACTTCACCTGCATGGGAACATTCTGTCAGTGTTCTGGGATCCTAGCCAGACTTCACCTGCACGGGAACATTCTGTCAGTTGTCTGGGATCCTAGCCAGACTTCACCTGCACGGGAACATTCTGTCAGTTGTCTGGGATCCTAGCCAGACTTCACCTGCACGGGAACATTCTGTCGGTTGTCTGGGATCCTAGCCAGACTTCACCTGCACGGGAACATTCTGTCAGTTGTCTGGGATCCTAGCCAGACTTCACCTGCATGAGAACATTCTGTCAGTTGTCTGGGATCCTAGCCAGACTTCACCTGCACGGGAACATTCTGTCAGTTGTCTGGGATCCTAGCCAGACTTCACCTGCACGGGAACATTCTGTCAGTTGTCTGGGATCCTAGCCAGACTTCACCTGCATGGGAACATTCTGTCAGTTGTCTGGGATCCTAGCCAGACTTCAACTGCACGGGAACATTCTGTCAGTTGTCTGGGATCCTAGCCAGACTTCACCTGCACGGGAACATTCTGTCAGTTGTCTGGGATCCTAGCCAGACTTCACCTGCAAAGGAACATTCTGTCGGTTGTCTGGGATCCTAGCCAGACTTCACCTGCACGGGAACATTCTGTCAGTTGTCTGGGATCCTAGTCAGAATTCACCTGCATGGGAACATTCTGTCGGTTGTCTGGGATCCTAGCCAGACTTCACCTGCACGGGAACATTCTGTCAGTTGTCTGGGATCCTAGCCAGACTTCACCTGCACGGGAACATTCTGTCAGTTGTCTGGGATCCTAGCCAGACTTCACCTGCATGAGAACATTCTGTCAGTTGTCTGGGATCCTAGCCAGACTTCACCTGCACGGGAACATTCTGTCAGTTTTCTGGGATCCTAGCCAGACTTCACCTGCACGGGAACATTCTGTCAGTTGTCTGGGATCCTAGCCAGACTTCACCTGCACGGGAACATTCTGTCGGTTGTCTGGGATCCTAGCCAGACTTCACCTGCACGGGAACATTCTGTCAGTTGTCTGGGATCCTAGCCAGACTTCACCTGCACGGGAACATTCTGTCAGTTGTCTGGGATCCTAGCCAGACTTCAACTGCATGGGAACATTCTGTCAGTTGTCTGGGATCCTAGCCAGACTTCACCTGCACGGGAACATTCTGTCAGTTGTCTGGGATCCTAGCCAGACTTCACCTGCATGGGAACATTCTGTCAGTTGTCTGGGATCCTAGCCAGACTTCACCTGCACGGGAACATTCTGTCGGTTGTCTGAGATCCTAGCCAGACTTCACCTGCACGGGAACATTCTGTGTCGTTGTCTGGGATCCTAGCCAGACTTCACCTGCACGGGAACATTCTGTCAGTTGTCTGGGATCCTAGCCAGACTTCACCTGCATGGGAACATTCTGTCAGTTGTCTGGGATCCTAGCCAGACTTCACCTGCACGGGAACATTCTGTCAGTTTTCTGGGATCCTAGCCAGACTTCACCTGCACGGGAACATTCTGTCAGTTGTCTGGGATCCTAGCCAGACTTCACCTGCACGGGAACATTCTGTCAGTTGTCTGGGATCCTAGCCAGACTTCACCTGCATGAGAACATTCTGTCAGTTGTCTGGGATCCTAGCCAGACTTCACCTGCACGGGAACATTCTGTCAGTTGTCTGGGATCCTAGCCAGACTTCACCTGCATGGGAACATTCTGTCAGTTGTCTGGGATCCTAGCCAGACTTCACCTGCACGGGAACATTCTGTCTGTTGTCTGGGATCCTAGCCAGACTTCACCTGCATGGGAACATTCTGTCAGTTGTCTGGGATCCTAGCCAGACTTCACCTGCACGGGAACATTCTGTCAGTTGTCTGGGATCCTAGCCAGACTTCACCTGCACGGGAACATTCTGTCAGTTGTCTGGGATCCTAGCCAGACTTCACCTGCATGAGAACATTCTATTAGTTGTCTGGGATCCTAGCCAGACTTCACCTGCACGGGAACATTCTGTCAGTTGTCTGGGATCCTAGCCAGACTTCACCTGCATGAGAACATTCTATCAGTTGTCTGGGATCCTAGGCAGACTTCACCTGCATGAGAACATTCTGTCAGTTGTCTGGGATCCTAGCCAGACTTCACCTGCACGGGAACATTCTGTCAGTTGTCTGGGATCCTAGCCAGACTTCACCTGCATGGGAACATTCTGTCAGTTGTCTGGGATCCTAGCCAGACTTCACCTGCACGGGAACATTCTGTCGGTTGTCTGGGATCTTAGCCAGACTTCACCTGCATGGGAACATTCTGTCAGTTGTCTGGGATCCTAGCCAGACTTCACCTGCACGGGAACATTCTGTCGGTTGTCTGGGATCCTAGCCAGACTTCACCTGCATGGGAACATTCTGTCAGTTGTCTGGGATCCTAGCCAGACTTCACCTGCACGGGAACATTCTATCAGTTGTCTGGGATCCTAGCCAGACTTCACCTGCATCTGCATGAGAACATTCTGTCAGTTGTCTGGGATCCTAGCCAGACTTCACCTGCACGGGAACATTCTATCAGTTGTCTGGGATCCTAGCCAGACTTCACCTGCATGAGAACATTCTGTCAGTTGTCTGGGATCTTAGCCAGACTTCACCTGCATCTGCATGAGAACATTCTGTCAGTTGTCTGGGATCCTAGCCAGACTTCACCTGCACGGGAACATTCTATCTCTGCTGTCACTATTTGGCCATGCTAGAAAGGACAGGTGGCTGCCATTTTCTTACCATTAATGTAAATACTAAACATAATCTAACCCCTTAACTTCCAGAAACCCCTGACCACTACCCACTGATTATTTAAGCAATATGCACAACGCGTAGTGCCTGGACACAGCCCTTAGCTCTGGTATATTGGCCATATACCACAAAACCCTAAGGTGCCTTATTTTTATTATAAACTAGTTATCAATGTAATTAGAGCTGTAAAAATAACTGTTTTGTCATACCTGTGGTATACGGTCTGATATACCACGGCTGTCAGCCAATCAGAATTCAGGGCTCGAACCACCCAGTTTATAAAAACACATAGTTCATGAACTTGATGGAAATGCTGCTGACATGACAGGGTGTCCTTTCAAACTAGGTCATCTAGTAATTACTGGTCTGTCGCTACGATAGCCCTAATAACAACAGATCTGGTGTCAGTCTAATATCATCTCACCGTCGAGGACAATCTTGAAAGCATAATAACTGGGGTCACAGATAGTGGAAATGTGTGTGAAATCACTTCTGTTCCATAGGATTTTCCACCCCTAGGCACTGTCGTTTTGACACCTTCATCCACCACTGTGATTTCACTATATATTTTTTGAAGTGGAACTAAACTTCTCTCCATTGAAGAGTGGAGAAGCAGCGAGGCAGCAGTGTGTCTAGGACTGCGTCCATCCATCCTATCTGGTTACAATTAAGTGATTTGTAATTTGGCTGGCCCGGATTGTGCTGTGTTTTTGGGTTTCCTCTCTCTTCCCCCCTCTTCCTCTTCTCCTCCTTTCTCTTGTTCCCTCATTCCCTGTGCAGTGGATCCAGGGCCACAGAGCAGATGGAGCCAGGGCGGTTGTGGTGTTGCCAGTTCTCACAGTTCAGTCCGCATTGCCTGAGATCATGACAGGTTTGTTTGTGAGGCTGACGGACCAGAAGTCAAACCAGGTCATCGTTGAAGCTCATCTCCCCTCCTCTCCTCTCCTCTCCTCTCCTCTCCTCTCTTCTCCTCTCTTCTCCTCTCCTCTCCTCTCCTCTCCTCTCCTCTCCTCTCCTCTCCTCTTCTATTCTCTCTCCTGTGCTCTCCTGTCCTCATCTCCTCTCCTCTCATCTTCTCTTCTCTTCTCTTCTCTTCTCTTCTCTTCTCTTCTCTCCTCTTCTATTCTCTCTCCTCTCCTCTCCTCTCCTCTCCTCTCCTCTCCTCTCCTCTCCTCTCCTCTCCTCTCCTCTCCTCTCCTCTCCTCTCCTCTCCTCTCCTCTCCTCTCCTCTCCTCTCCTCTCCTCTGCTTCTGTTCTCTCCTCTTTTCTCCTCTTCTGCTCTCTCTACTCCACTCCTCTCCTCTCCTTTGTCATTTCAGTGAAAGCATTTGTTTATTTGTGCTTCAGGGAGATGACGCAGTTAAGTAAGGCAAACATGGACACATAGATATACCGTATGAGATGTATGGGTCTGAAGGCACAGTACATTCTGAGCGGAGATGGGAGAGTACATCTGCAAAGCATTGCTCAATCCTCAAGCCAACCTCACCTGCAAAGTTGTGGCCTCAACACGTTTTCATCTGGAGGTTGGTTGCATTCCTTTGGAAGAGGATCACAGTTTAGCTTTTTTGACCATGCACAACCTTGCAGAGAATGTGATGTTTAATGTACTCCTTAAACAACATCCTCATTTATCATGGTTTGTGTGGCAGCCACACAATTTATCACATATTGCTTGAATTAAGGATATCCTTTGGGGGCCTGATTGGTCCTTTTGAAGTCTCTCTCTCTCTCTCTCTCTGTCTCTCTCTCTCTGTCTCTCTGTCTCTCTGTCTCTCTCTCTCTCTCTCTCTCTGTCGCTCTGTCTCTCTGTCTCTCTCTGTCTCTCTCTCTCTCTCTCTCTCTCTCTCTCTCTCACATTAATAAACTAAAGACAATCACAATGACATAAAATGTCAATTCCATTTATGACAGGATTGAAGAGGTCGGATAAGGGTTTTCTTTATTCAGACAGTTCAACTGGAAAGAGTGATGGCAGGTTTATATTTGGTTCACTTCAGTCCCAGCTGCCAAGATTAGAGCTGGTCCCAAATTAGAGCTGGTCCCAGACTAGAGCTGGTCTCAGATTAGAGCTGGTCCCAGACTAGAGCTGGTCCCAGACTAGAGCTGGTCCCAGACTAGAGCGGGTCCCAGATTAGAGCTGGTCTCAGATACATTCAGTGCTATGTTCAATTCTATTTCATAATCAAAACCCCTCCCCCACAGTAGGGTGCCACTTGGGATGCAGCCGAGGTATAGTGAGATAGAGCAGATATCCAGCCTACCGGCGAAGAGCAGGTCGACCTTAGGTTTAATGCCACTTTAAACACTTGGTATGTCCCATCTATCAAGATACTTGGTATGTCCCATCTATCAAGACACCTGGTATGTCCCATCTACACGTATCAAGACACTTGGTATGTCCTCTCTCTCTCTCTCTCTCTCTCTCTCTCTCTCTCTCTCTCTCTCTCTCTCTCTCTCTCTCTCTCTCTCTCTCTCTCTCTCTCTCTCTCTCTCTCTCTCTCTTAAATTAAATTAAATTAAATTCAAAGTGGCTTCATTGACATTGGAATGGGCTTTATTGGCATGGGAATCTTATCTCTGTCTGTCTTCCTCTCCAAACACATGTTGGCTGCTCAGCCTAGCTATCATATTGTATAAGCTGTGTAATTGGAATGTTTTGATGGGGTTATGTTTCCACAGACATGACTCCCTGGCCCCTGTGCCATGGCTACATCCCATCCCTGTCTATCTAGAAGATGCACACACACAGTTGTTTAAAGTTCTTTTGTAAAAAAATACTTTAAAGTACTACTTCAGTAATTTTTTTATCTTTAATTTACTTTACTATTTTCTGACTACTTTTACATTTCTAAAGAAAATAATGTACTTTTTACTCTGACACCCAAAAGGTCTCGTTACATTTTGAACTCTTAGCAGGACAGGACAATTGTCCAATTCACAAACTTATCAAGAGAACATCGTTGATAAGAAGAACAATGTGTCATCTGGTTTGCTTAATATTAGCAATTTGAAATGATTTATACTTTTACTTTTGATACTTAAGAATATTTAAAACCAAATACTTTTAGATTTTTACTCAAGTAGAATTTTACTGGGTGACTTTCACTTTTACTTGAGTCATTTTCTGTATAAGCTATCTTTACTTTTACTCAACTATGTCTGTTGGGTACTTTTCCAACCACCACACACACACACACACACACACACACACACACACACACACACACACACACACACACACACACACACACACACACACACACACACACACACACACACACACACACACACACACACACACACACACACACACACACACACACACACACACACACACACACACACACACACACACACACACACACACGCGCGTGTCAGGAAGATGGATGTCAAACAGCCAGAGAGATGCCAGGCAAAGAGCTTCACTTTGGTGACCCAGAATCTCCACGCCACGTGTGGGACGGAGAGGATGGAAAGGATTACAGCTATTTTTATTCATTATTTTGAATTCACACAGATGCCGTATCTTAATTTGATCATCCTGTTGTTGCAGCCGGAAATGCTAACGTGTAGTGTAATCAAGGTTTAAAAAGTATTCTAAAAGAGTAATTTTAGTCATTTCAACTTTTGACATTTCTGACTTGATTTTCCCTAACGAAAGATGTATCAACCCCTACAAAAAATTGTCCATTAATTATTATCCACATAATAATTCACATTTCCTATTGCTGCAGAATTATTTTCCTGCTGTAACAAACTGGCTCAAATTAAGATCCTGCATCAATACCCATACAGTGCACTGGGCAAATAGGGCACATGTTGAAAGCAAAACATCTGTAAGGGTGTTATGTGTGTTACTGTAAAATCTAATTCTTCCATTTTCCGTTTGTGTATTCATAAGTGAAGTTTTGAATGGAACAGAACATCCACTTTTACCAGACTGCGTATTTAACCTCTAAATGCCTGACGTTGTACCCCATCAGAACCTCAAATATAAGCTTGTTTTACTACTACAGTATGTTTGTAAATGTAAACAAACACTGCATAAACTCAAAACATACTTAAAACTACACTTTTTTATACATTGGCCAGTATGTGAATGAATTTCTAAGTGGTTACATTTATCCAGGCCCATCCCTCAACTTTTTACCAAAACAGAGGCGGGGTGACCTCTTCGTTATTGTTTTTCAACTGCAGATATCCCCTCTAAAGACACTAATAGAGGGAGATTATTATATAATTGTCTCAAAACAGTCTCAAAGTAAATGGAAATCGAAATATCCCTCTTGGTCTAAGTGTTTTAAAATGTCAGGAAAAGTGCTTAATGTTACTGGTGATTCATTCCTCATTCTTCTAAGAGGCAGTTCTCCTTGGACCAAATGAATACTTGTTCCACTCTGAACAGTAATACAGTCCCATTCCTCTGATATATTACAGACCACGTATGTGTCAACGAGAGTTTAGACCACAATGCTTAGCTCTGTTTTACTCTCGCCCAATCGGAAGTCACATTATTTACGTTAAACCCTGATTGCTTTAAACATCTACTAATTTTCCAGGTGAAGCCACATTGTTTTTGCCATCTTTAGTAGACTCAGAGTAGGCCTAGGAGGATTTGAAAATGTTCTGCTTGAAAATCAGACTCGGAGGGAACCCTGTTGGAAAAACCTACAGTATATCTGGGATACACTAAGTAACATTCTGGTACTTCTAGTTGGTGGTGATTTTACAGTTCTCACATACCCAACTCTAACTACCTGTGTGGTGTAAACTAGGACCTGGACCCTCTGTGTGCACGTTTTGTTTTTTTAAGCAATGCACAGGTGATTCAAATAACCAACTCATCATCAAGCCTAGATTATTTCAATCAGCTGCGTAATGCTACGGCAAAAACCAAAACTTTCACTCTGCGGTGGCCCCAGGACCGAGTTTGGGAAACTCTGGTTTACACAACCCACATACCATAACCCAATTCTAGCAGATGCAAAACCCTAGGAATCTAGGCCAAGCTAAGAACATCTAATCTAAGATGCCTGAGGACGTTAGCCAGTTGTTCCGGGCACAGATTATGACACAACCAGATCTAAAGAGTGGTGCAGAGCAGTCTAGTTCCATTACAACTCGTGTCCCCTGGTGCATCAGTTAGTGTTCAGACACTAATAAACCCTCAGTGCTATTTGAATGGACCTGATATGGACACACTGACTGGGCTTTTATCTACCTCACAGCCCTCTGTAGTCAGACCATTATGAAGGGAGAGAGAGAGAGAGAGAGGGAGGAGCTTCCATAAGGATCAACCCCTTTTTTTTCTTTTCAAATTTCACCCAAATCTAACTGCCTGTAGCTCAGGCCCTGAAACAAGGATATGCATATTCGTGGTACCATTTGAAAGGAAACACTTTGAATTTTGTGGAAATTTCAAAGGAATGTAGGAGAATATAACACATTAGACCTGGTAAAAGATAATATGATAATAAGTTAATATGAAGAAAAACGAACTGTTCTTTTGTATATTTTTTGTACCATCAATTTTGAAATGCAAGAGAAAGGCCATAATGTATTATTCCAGCCCAGGTGCAATTTAGATTTTGGCGACTGGATGACAGCAGTGCATGTGCAACGTTTTAGACTGATCCAATGAACCATTGCATTTCTGTTCAAAATGTTGTATCAAGACTGCCCAAAATGTGCCTAATTAATAATGTGCCAAATTAATTCATTGCCTTTATTAATAACTTTCCATGTTCAAAAGTGTGCACTCGATACTGTAAATTGGACAGTGCAGTTAGATTAACAATAATTTAAGCTCTCTGTCAATATCAGATATGTCTATGTCCTGGGAAATGTTCTTGTTACTTACAACCTCATGCTAATCGCATTAGCCTACATTAGCTCCACCGATCCAGTAAAAGTTAAAAACCCAGTGGATAGTTAAAAACCCAGAAATGGATAGTTAAATACCCAGAAATGGATAGTTAAAAACCCAGAAACGGATAGTTGAAAACCCAGAAACGGATAGTTGAAAACCCAGGGGATAGTTGTACATAGGTACAGTACATTCCTTGTTGTCATACCACTCAGAGTTATAACTAGTTTAAATTACATGCATTCAATCACAACTGGTACATGAAGACAACTGGTTTCCAACTAGTCCTGTCTGTTTAGTGATAACAGAGCAACACATTAGTTTATCTAATAGAAAATAAATGTTGTGCTTTGGCTGTCTAATTAAAAACCTGAGCTGGCGCACACCCAGAAAAAATATCTGATGTAGAGGTGCTGACTAACGGCAAATACAGTATGCGAAGAGAGTCACACACTCCATATATAAACTCACAGTCATTTAACAGGTAAATCACCAACGTTTAAATTCAAATCAAATCAGAATCAAATCCAATTGTATTGGTCACATACATGGTTAGCAGATGTTATTGGTCACATACACATGGTTAGCAGATGTTATTGGTCACATACACATGGTTAGCAGATGTTATTGGTCACATACACATGGTTAGGAGATGTTATTGGTCACATACACATGGTTAGCAGATGTTATTGGTCACATACACATGGTTAGCAGATGTTATTGGTCACATACACATGGTTAGCAGATGTTATTGGTCACATACACATGGTTAGCAGATGTTATTGGTCACATACACATGGTTAGCAGATGTTATTGGTCACATACACATGGTTAGCAGATGTTATTGGTCACATACACATGGTTAGCAGATGTTATTGGTCACATACACATGGTTAGCAGATGTTATTGGTCACATACACATGGTTAGCAGATGTTATTGATAGTGTAGCGAAATGCTTGTGCTTCTAGTTCCGACAGTGCAGCAACATCTAACAAGTAATCTGACAATTCCACAGCAACTACCTGATACATACTAATCTAAGGAAAATAATGTAATCATAACAATATATACATAAAAATATATGGATGAGCAATGTGTCGTACCTTTGGCTATGCCGGATTAAGTGATATGACATGCTATTCTATAAAATCCTTTCTCTGTAAAAAAATATGACCTGATTAAGCTAATCATGTAAATGTAATTAACTAGTAAGTCGGGGCACCACGAAAGAGTGTTTTTAGAGCTGTTATCTTGCAAGTAAACTCTTAAAGACCTAGTAATATTTTACATCAATAGCAGTCAATATTAATCGTCACCTTATTTCAGTCTCATCGGAACATCGTAGAATTCTTGGTTCTTCACGAACCCTGGCTAACAAGTTGAATAAGCAATACAAAATTGGGTTTAATTATTTATTTTCTAAATACCTAACTAATCACACAGAATTACATATACTGTCATGTCTTGTTATGTCTGTTCCTGTCCTTTCTCTTCATTCTCTCTCTCTGCTGGTCTTTTTAGGTTACCTTCTCTGTCTCTCATTCTTCAGCTGTTCTACATCTCCTCTAACTAGCTCATTCACTCTTTCACACCTGTTCTCTCTTCCCCCTCTGATTAGGTCTCTATTTCTTTCTCTGTTCCTGCTACTTTCAGTGTCTGATTCTTGTTTGTGTTTTTTGATGCCAGAAGCAAGCTGTCGTCTCGTTTGCTTCCACCTTGTCCTGTCCTGTCGGAGTCTGCCTGGCAGGAGCATCCTGCACTATACTAACGTTCTTTTTTGTTCCGCTGACAACGTTGGAAGAGGATTTATGCCATTCCTGTATTTTCATTAAAGAACTCTGTTTTCTGTTAAAACCGCTTTTGGGTCTTCACTCAAGTTCATAACAGAAGAATCAGACCAAGAATGGACCCAGCGGCTCCGGACCCTTTTCACTCCGCCGTCGAGATCCAGGGAGCGATGCTAGGCAGACACGAGGAGGAATTGTCTGCTGCTCAACATGCCGTTGAGACCCTGGCCGTCCAAGTCTCCGACCTCACAAGACAGGTTCACCAACTCCACCTCGATCCACCGCCCACTTCCAGGGTTTCCGAGTCTCCGGAGCCCAGGATCAACAACCCGCCGTGTTACTCTGGGGAGCCCACTGAGTGCCGCTCATTCCTCACTCAGTGTGATGTGGTGTTCTCTCTCCAGCCCAACACTTACTCCAGGAGCGCAGCCCGCATCGCCTACGTCATTTCTCTCCTTACCGGACGGGCGCGTGAGTGGGGCACGGCAGTCTGGGAGGCGAGGGCTGAGTGTATTAACCAGTATCAGGACTTTAAGGAGGAGATGATACGGGTTTTTGACCGTTCTGTTTTTGGCGAGGAGGCTTCCAGGGCCCTGTCTTCCCTATGTCAGGGGAATAGATCCATAACGGATTATTCTATTGAGTTTCGCACTCTCGCTGCCTCTAGTGACTGGAACGAGCCGGCTTTGCTCGCTCGTTTTCTGGAGGGTCTCCACGTCGAGGTTAAGGATGAGATCCTCTCCCGGGAGGTTCCTTCCAGTCTGGACTCCTTAATAGCTCTCGCTATTCGCATAGAGCGACGGTTTGATCTTCGTCGCCGAGCTCGTGGAAAGGAGCTCACGTTCTCCGTTGCTCCCCTCTCCACATCACTGCCACCTGCCGCATCACTGCCACCCTCCTCCGCCGGCTCGGATGCTGAGCCTATGCAGCTGGGGGTATTCGCATCTCGGCCAAGGAGAGGGAACGGAGAATCACCAATCGCCTCTGTCTCTACTGCGGCTCCGCTGGTCATTTTGTCACCTCATGTCCAGTAAAAGCCAGAGCTCATCAGTAAGAGGAGGGCTACTGGTGAGCGCAACTACTCAGGCCTCTCCTTCTGGATCACGCACTACCTTTCCGGTCCATCTCCGCTGGCCCGGTTCATCTGCTTCCTGCAGTGCCTTGACAGACTCTGGGGCGGAGGGCTGTTTTATGGACGAGACCTGGGCTCGGGAACATGACATTCCTCTCAGACAGTTAGGGGAGCCCAGGGCCTTGTTCGCTTTAGATGGTAGTTCTCTCCCCAAGATTCAGCGTGAGACGCTGCCTTTAACCCTCACTGTCTCTGGTAATCATAGCGAAACCATTTATTTTTTTATTTTTCGTTCACCTTTTACACCTGTTGTTTTGGGTCATCCCTGGCTAGTGCGCCATAACCCTTCTATTAATTGGTCTAGTAATACTATCCTATCCTGGAATGTTTCTTGTCATGTAACCTGTTTAATGTCTGCTATCCCTCCTGTTTCCTCTGTCTCTACTTCACAGGAGGAGCCTGGCGATTTGACAGGGGTGCCGGAGGAGTATCACGATCTGCGCACGGTGTTCAGTCGTTCCAAGGCCACTTCTCTCCCTCCACACCGGTCGTATGACTGTAGTATTGATCTCCTTCCGGGAACTACTCCCCCGGGGTAGATTATACTCTCTGTCGGCTCCCGAACGTAAGGCTCTCGAGGATTATTTGTCGGTTTCGCTCAACGCCGGTACCATTGTCTCCTCCTCCTCTCCCGCCGGAGCGGGGTTTTTTTTTGTTCAGAAGAAGGACGGGTCCCTGCGCCCATGCGTGGATTATCGAGGGCTGAATGACATAACTGTTAAGAATCGTTATCCGCTTCCTCTTATGTCTTCAGCCTTCGAGATCCTGCAGGGGGCCAGGTTTTTCACCAAATTGGACCTTCGTAACGCCTACCATCTCGTGCGCATCAGGGAGGGGGATGAGTGGAAGACGGCGTTTAACACTCCGTTAGGGCACTTTGAATACCGGGTTCTTCCTTTCGGCCTCGTTAACGCTCCAGCTGTCTTTCAGGCACTAGTTAACGACGTCCTGAGAGACATGCTGAACATTTTTGTTTTCGTTTACATGGATGATATCCTGATTTTTTCTCCGTCTCTCTCGATTCATGTTCAGCACGTGCGACGCGTCCTCCAGCGCCTTTTGGAGAACTGTCTTTATGTGAAGGCTGAGAAGTGCATTTTTCATGCCGCCTCTGTCCCTTTTCTCGGTTCCGTTATTTCCGCTGAGGGCATTAAGATGGATCCCGCTAAGGTCCAGGCTGTCATTGATTGGCCCGTTCCTAAGTCACGCGTCGAGCTGCAGCGCTTTCTGGGCTTCGCTAATTTCTACCGTCGTTTCATCCGTAATTTCGGTCAGGTGGCAGCTCCTCTCACAGCCCTTACTTCTGTTAAGACGTGCTTTAAGTGGTCCGTTTCCGCCCAGGGAGCTTTTGATCTTCTTAAGAATCGTTTTACATCCGCACCTATTCTTGTTACACCTGACATCTCTAGACAGTTTGTTGTTGAGGTTGACGCGTCAGAGGTGGGCGTGGGAGCCATTCTTTCTCAGCGCTCTCTCTCTGACGGCAAGGTCCATCCTTGCGCGTTTTTCTCTCATCGCTTATCGCCGTCAGAACGTAACTATGATGTTGGTAATCGCGAACTGCTCGCCATCCGCTTAGCCCTAGGCGAATGGCGACAGTGGTTGGAGGGGGCGACCGTTCCTTTTGTCGTTTGGACTGACCATAGGAACCTTGAGTACATCCGTTCAGCCAAACGACTTAATGCGCGTCAGGCTCGTTGGGCTCTGTTTTTCGCTCGTTTCGAGTTTGTTATTTCTTATCGTCCGGGCTCAAAAACACCAAACCTGATGCTTTATCTCGTCTCTTCAGTTCTTCTGAGGTCTCCACCGACCCCGATGGGATTCTCCCTGAGGGGCGTGTTGTCGGGTTGACTGTCTGGGGAATTGAGAGGCAGGTAAAGCAAGCACTCGCTCACACTCCGTCGCCGCGAGCTTGTCCTAGGAACCTTCTGTTCGTTCCCGTTCCTACTCGTCCGGCCGTTCTTCAGTGGGCCCACTCTGCCAAGTTAGCCGGCCACCCCGGCGTTCGGGGTACGCTCGCTTCCATTCGCCAGCGTTTCTGGTGGCCCACTCGGGAACGTGACGCGCGTCGATTTGTCGCCGCTTGTTCGGTCTGCGCGCAGACTAAATCTGGGAACTCTCCTCCTGCCGGCCGTCTCAGACCGCTTCCCATTCCCTCTCGACCGTGGTCTCACATCGCTTTAGATTTTATCACCGGACTGCCTTCATCAGCGGGGAAGACAGTTATTCTTACGGTTGTCGATAGATTCTCTAAGGCGGCTCATTTCATTCCTCTCGATAAGCTCCCTTCTGCTAAGGAGACGGCTCAGATCATTATCGAGAATGTTTTCCGAATTCATGGCCTTCCGTCTGACGTCGTTTCCGACAGAGGCCCGCAGTTCACGTCTCAATTTTGGAGGGAGTTTTGCCGTTTGATTGGGGCTTCCGTCAGTCTCTCGTCCGGCTTTCATCCCCAGTCTAACGGTCAAGCCGAACGGGCCAATCAGACTGTTGGTCGCATTTTACGCAGTCTTTCTTTTCGTAACCCTGCGTCTTGGTCAGAACAGCTCCCTGGGCAGAGTACGCCCACAACTCGCTTCCCTCGTCTGCTACCGGTCTATCCCCTTTTCAGTGTAGCCTCGGGTACCAGCCTCCGCTGTTCTCATCTCAGCTCGCCGAGTCCTGCGTCCCCTCCGCTCAGGCTTTTGTCCAGCGTTGCGAGCGCACCTGGAAGGGGGTCAGGTCGGCACTTTGCCGTAATAGGGCGCAGACTGTGAGGGCCGCTAATAAGCGTAGGACCAAGAGTCCTAGATATTGTTGCGGTCAGAGAGTATGGCTCTCCACTCAGAACCTTCCCCTTAAGACAGCTTCTCGCAAGTTGGCCCCGCGGTTCATTGGTCCGTTCCGTATTTCCCAGGTCATTAATCCTGTCGCAGTGCGACTTCTTCTCCCGTGCTATCTTCGTCGCGTTCACCCGGTCTTCCATGTCTCCTGTGTTAAGCCCGTTCTTCGCGCCCCCGCTCGTCCCTCCCCCCATCCTTGTCGAGGGCGCACCCATCTACAGGGTTCGTAAGATTTTGGACATGCGCCCTCGGGGCCGTGGTCATCAGTACCTAGTGGATTGGGAGGGGTACGGTCCTGAGGAGAGGAGTTGGGTTCCCTCTCGGGACGTGCTGGACCGTTCGCTGATCGATGATTTCCTCCGTTGCCGCCAGGTTTCCTCCTCGAGTGCGCCAGGAGGCGCTCGGTGAGTGGGGGTACTGTCATGTCTTGTTATGTCTGTTCCTGTCCTTTCTCTTCATTCTCTCTCTCTGCTGGTCTTTTTAGGTTACCTTCTCTGTCTCTCATTCTTCAGCTGTTCTACATCTCCTCTAACTAGCTCATTCACTCTTTCACACCTGTTCTCTCTTCCCCCTCTGATTAGGTCTCTATTTCTTTCTCTGTTCCTGCTACTTTCAGTGTCTGATTCTTGTTTGTGTTTTTTGATGCCAGAAGCAAGCTGTCGTCTCGTTTGCTTCCACCTTGTCCTGTCCTGTCGGAGTCTGCCTGGCAGGAGCATCCTGCACTATACTAACGTTCTTTTTTGTTCCGCTGACAACGTTGGAAGAGGATTTATGCCATTCCTGTATTTTCATTAAAGAACTCTGTTTTCTGTTAAAACCGCTTTTGGGTCTTCACTCAAGTTCATAACATATACACATAATTAATCATACATTGATTACAAAATATGTCATAAAGGAAAATGTCCCTAGCGGACGGAACAGATATGACAGCTGGTTACACAAAGAAAGGGGTTGGGTTTGAGTGAAAGAGCTGGAAGACTGAAGAACAAAGGGAGAAGCAATGTCTCTATCGGGCCGTACGCTGCTACTCTATCGTAAATACAGAATATTATGCATTCTAAATTACCGCCCATTTGGAAAAGGAAAATGCAATAAATATTTACACTAAGCTGCGCTTCATAGATTGGTGGTAGATGGAAGGCCGTGTTGCCCAACAGAGTCCTTTGTCCTTTGAAGAGTGTATCTGGTGGTAAACGGGATACGTTGTAGTGTTGTCGATGAGTGGTAGACGGGATACTCTGTCTGTCCTAGCCCACGTTTACAGCGGCCGCTGCAAACTCAACGGCGAGGAGGTATCACTTATGGAGTGAATAATAGTTCAAAGTTCATAGCAAGTTGACATGCTATATGCTCGTGCTATATTCTGGCTGGTATAGTCGAAATTCATCCTTCTGGCATGGAGGTCGTCACCTTCACATTGAAATTCAATGCTAATTTCGTTAGGTTCTTGTTGAGGTTGGCTTAGTTCTGTAGGTGCTCTTGTCCTTTTAACACGGAGACCGCAAGGCCTCGCGTACCCAGAACAGGAGGTTATATTTTCATTAAGGCTTTATATAGTGGAGGGAGGGAAGGGTGTGTTTCATAGTTTATAACCCATGTCTTTTCACAGGGGCGGGACACTGATTGAGCAGAGCTCTAACCTATTGAAAACCCAATGTTGTCCTGTCATCAGTCATAATGTCTCAGATGACAACCGAACTGACATTATATTCATTATGTACCAACGCATATATTCAACTGGTTCTATTGCCAAAATATGGTTCCTTTCCCCCCACTTGTTTGATGTTCCCAGACTCTCTATGTTTAACAAAGGCTATTCAAGAGTCCTTCAGTAGAGTCAGAGAGAGAGGGAAGGGAGAAAGGTGTTTATGGGGGGGATCATTAACCTTAAGCCACAGGCCAACATCATGACAAATGACATAGGCAAGATGCAATAGATGGTATAAAATACAGTATATACGTATGAGATGAGTAATGCAAGATATGTAAACAATATTAAAGTGGTATTATTAACTTCTTGAAACTCCCCATCCCGGATCCGGGATCGTGACTAAAGCCTCAGGCTCATTAGCATAACGCAACGTTAACGATTTCTGAAAATCGCAAATAAAATTAAAATAATGCGTTTGCTCTCAAGCTTAGCCTTTTCTTAACAACACTGTCATCTCAGATTTTCAAAATATGCTTTTGAACCATAGAAATTGACTAATTTGTGTAAGAGTATGCAAAGCTAGCATAGCATTTTGTTTAGCATGTAGCACGCAACATTTTCACAAAAGCCAGATAACCAAATAAATAAAATCATTAACTTTGAAGAGCTTCGGATGTTTTCAATGAGGAGACTCTCAGTTACATAGCAAATGTGCAGTTTTTCAAAAAATATTATTTGTGTAGGACAAATCGCTCCGTTTTGTTCACGTTTGGCTATGAAAAAACCCTGTATACAGTTATAGCCTGAAGCTCATTAGCATAATGTAACGTTAACGATTTCTGAAAATCGCAAATAAAATGAAAATAATGCATCTGCTCTCAAGCTTAGCCTTTTCTTAACAACACTGTCATCTCAGATTTTCAAAATATGCTTTTGAACCATAGAAATTGACTAATTTGTGTAAGAGTATGCAAAGCTAGCAATGCATTTTGAATAACATGTAGCACGCAACATTTTCACAAAAACTAGATAACCAAATAAATAAAATCATTTACCTTTGAAGAGCTTCTGATGTTTTCAATGAGGAGACTCTCAGTTACACACCAAATGCGCAGTGTTTCCTGAAAGCGTCTGTGTGTAGGAGAAATCGTTCCGTTTTCTACATTGCGCCTGGCTACTGAAACGAACCGAAAATGCAGTCACCTACAACGTAAAACTTTTTCCGGATTAACTATATAATATCGACCGAAACATGGCAAACGTTGTTTGGAATCAGTCCTCAAGGTGTTTTTTCACATATCTCTTCATTGACATGCAGTTCGTGGAAGCTTGCTTTACTCTCTGTATTGTTTGGAAAAATACTGGCAGGTGACTTTTGCGCACCAATTTCGGCGCAGGACACCGGGCGGACACGTGGTAAATGTGGTCTCTTATGGTCAATCTTCCAATGATCTGCCTACAAATACGTCACAATGCTGCAGACACCTTGGGGAAACGACAGAAAGGGCAGACTCATTCCTCTTGCGTTCACAGCCATATAAGGAGATCATGACAAACAGAGCCTCAAAAATCCTTGTCATTTCCTGGATGCCATCTCATCTTGGTTTTGCCTGAAGCTCACGTTAAATGGCACGCACAGAGAAGATCTTTGTATTTCTGGACACGTCAGAGTGTTTTCTTTCGAACAGTAGCAATTATATGCATAGTCGAGCATCTTTTTGTGACAAAATATCTTGTTTAAAACGGGAACGTTTTTCATCCAAAAATGAAATTGCGCCCCTAGAGTTCCAAGAGGTTAACATTACTAGTGATCCATTGTATTTATTGAAGTGGCCAATGATTTCAAGCCTGTATGTAGGCAGCAGCATCACTGTGTTGTTGCTGTTTAACAGTCTGATGGCCTTGAGATAGAAGCTGTTTTTCAGTTTCTTGGTCCCAGCTTTGATGCACCTGTACTGACCTCGGTTTCTGGATGGTAGCAGGGTGAACAGGCAGTGGCTCAGGTGGTTGTTGTCCTTGATTATATTTTTGGCATTCACAGTCCTTGTAACTGCCGAGTTGGTGGCACTGTATTATCCTCAAAGTGGGCAAAGAAGGTGTTTAATTTGTCTGGAAGCAAGATGTCGGTGTCCGTGAAGTGGCTGGTTTTCTTCTTGTAGTCCGAGATTGTCTGTACTTACTGCCACATACGTCTGTTGTCTCTATACAGACATTTCGCCTTGCAGAGGGAATAACTACACGGTTGTATTCGGCCATATCCCCAGTCACCTTTCCATGGTTAAATGTGATGGTTTGAGCTTTCAGTTTTCTGTTTCTGGTTAGGGTAGGTTTTAATAGTCCCAGTGGGTACAACATCTCCTATGCACTTACTTATAAACTCACTCACCGAATCAGCGTTTAAATCAATGCTATTCTCTTAGGTTACCCGGGAACATGTCCTAGTCCACGTGATCAAACAATCTTGAAGCGTGGATTCTGATTGGTCAGACCAGCACTGAATAGTCCTTAGCACGGTTACATCCTGTTTGAGTTTCTGCCAACAGGAAGGGAGGAGCAAAATGAAGTTGTGGTCAGATTTGCCGAAGGAGGGCCGGAGGGACTTGTAGGCATCACAGAAGTTATAGCAGCAATAATCCGGTGTTTTGCTGCCATCAATAAATGCTGCCTCAGGAATCACTTCTGTAGTGAATAAGAGTTCAAAGTTCATACCATTTGCAACCAAAGCTCACGCTGATGTTGGCTTCGTTCTGTAGTTATTATCTGAACCATTCTGACATCGGACCGTCGTTCTTACGTCCTTGGAACAGGAAGTTATATTGTCGTCAAGGGCTTATATAGGAAGGGAGAGGAGGGCGTGTTTGAAAAGTTTTATAGCCCATGACTCTTCACAGGGGTGGGCCACTGATTGAGCAGCCCTATCTTATGAAAACCCAAATATCACATTTTAGAAGCTATAATCACATTTCATCTCATCTCGAATAATTTCATGTTCAAACATTTAAATTGAACTTACAATTCCATGTGAATCCGATAACTCTGATGTGTAGACTTTCCACTTTAGAGTTTTTGTCATCTTATCATTGATGTGAATGTCTCAGATGACAACCAAACTGACATCATATTCATTAAGTACCACCGGGTATGTTCAATGGGTCGGATTACCCGAATATATTTTATATCCCCCCACCTACGGATGTTCCCAGAATCTCTATGTTAACCAAGGGATTTGCAAATGTAACCTCAGTAAGGTAGAGAGAGGAAAAAGGGGGGAAGGTATTTATGACTGTCATAAACCTACCCCCCAGGCCAACGTCATGACAGCTGATAAACTGTAGAAAGAATATATCAATTTGTAAGACTTGTTCATAAAAGAGAGAATTGTTCATAAGAAGGGCCTGAGATCAAAGTCAATATTCAGACCACTAAGGGTCAATGTTTTTAGGACAGGATATCCAGTAAGCCTCCCTTTGTAGTACGTCAGTTTAAAAAGACTGTTGTGATAGTGCCTATATTTCCTCTAGTTGTGACAGGCTGATGCAGTAGCATACTTTCTAAAACCCTCTTCCTAATGGTTTACAGACCAATTGGAAGTGTACATGTGTGTGTTGTATGTGCTGTGCATGTGCATGCATGCGTTCTTGCTTGCATGCGTATTTTCAAGTATGTTTGTGTGTGTCTGACATCGGTGTCTTTGAAGGAGCAGACTGACAGACAAAGGCTGGAAGCATGTCAGCTCAGAGCTTATCTACGTCAAACCTCCAACCTCAAGCCTCCAACCTCAAGCCTCCAACCTCAAGCCTCCAACCTCAAGCCTCCAACCTCAAGCCTCCAACCTCAAGTCTCCAACTTCAAGCCTGCAACTTCATCCCTCAAACCTCAAGCCTCCAATCTTAAACCTCAAGCTTACAACCTCAACTCTCAAACCTCAATCTTCAAACCTCAAGCCTCCAACCCCATTCTCAATCCTCAATTCTCCAACCTCAACCTTCAAACCTCAAAGCTCCAACCTCCAACCTTCCAACCTACAACTTTAACATCCATCCCCATACAACATTCCTACTTGATCCTTTATGTGCCACATCATTAGACATCTCCCCATGCAGAGGAACGTGACAGGCCTCTGTCTGATGCTTCCGCTGAGGCTGACAGCAGAGATCACAACTCCTGTGAGAGAGAGACAGAGCGAGAGCAAGAGAGAGGGGATGAAGCAGGATAGAGAGGGAGTAGAGAGAGAAAGGCAGGCAAGCAGAGAGAGAGAGATAGGGAGTAGAGAGAGAGGCAGCAGAGAGAGAGAGAGGGTGTAGAGAGAGAGGCAGCAGAGAGAGATAGGGAGTAGAGAGAGAGGCAGCAGAGAGAGAGATAGGGAGTAGAGAGAGAGAGGCAGCAGAGAGAGAGAGATAGGGAGTAGAGAGAGAGAGGCAGCAGAGAGAGAGAGATAGGGAGTAGAGAGAGAGATAGGGAGTAGAGAGAGAGAGAGAGGATGAAGAGGGAGAGAGAGTGGGGGTAGAGAGCGAGAGGCAGAGAGTGAGAGAGATGATGCATCAAAGCCAAAGGATCTGAATACTATTAAGAAATGCTATAGATGGGAGGAAAGTAATGTGGAAACCTAACAAAAACCAATTAGGCAACAACAAATTCAATCCCTTTCAGACAACGTCCTGGGCAAAATGTTTCACTGTAATAGTGAAAAGGTAAACTTGGCAGTAGAAAACCTAAACAGTTTGACCTCTAACCTTCCCTATCTAATCTAAACATTTCAAGCAGGAAACCTAAACAGTATATTTGACCTCTAAGCTTCCCTATCTAATCTAAACATTTCAAGCAGGAAACCTAAACAGTATATTTGACCTCTCAGCTTCCCTATCTAATCTAAACATTTCAAGCAGGAAACCTAAGAAAATTAAAAAACAGTGACAAATGGTTTGATGCAAAATGCAAAAACCCATGACAGAAACCAATCCAACCAAAAACATAGAGACCTAGAAAACCTGAGCCGACACCTTCACTATGGTGAATCACTAAAACAGTACAGAAAAAAAGGAATTCCAAGTCCGAAATGATTTAACGAGGTAAGTCAGTTAAGAACAAATTCTTATTTACAATGACGGCCTACACTGGCCAAACCCGGATGACGCGGGGCCAATTGTGTGCCTCCTCCCTATAGGACTCTCAACCACAGCCGGTTGTGATACAGCCTGGACTCGAACCAGGGAGTCTGTAGCAATGCCTCAAGCACTAAAATGCCTTAGACCACTGCACCACTCTGGAGTAATTGAAGAATCCGTAGATTCTAGCCACTTTTGGGAAAATTGGAAAACACCAAATAAACAACCACACAAATCATTATCTATCCAAAATGGAGATGTATGGGATGAACCACTTTTCCATTCTTTTTGGTCCTACAACAAAGGACAAACAGCAAATACATGATCAAATACAAATATTAGAATCAACTATTAAAGACCACCAGAACCCACTGGATTATCCAATTACGTTGAATGAACTACAGGACAAAACACAAACCCCAACCCAAAAAGGCCTGTGATGTTGATGGTATCCTAAATTAAATTGCAAAATATACAGACAACAAATTCCAATTGACTATACTAATACTCTTTAACATCATACTTAGCTTTGGCATCTTCCCCAATATTTGGAACAAAGGACTGATCATCCCAATCCACAAAAGTGGAGACAAATTAGACCCAAATAATGACCATTTATTGTGGTCAGCCTTGGGAAAATCCTCTGCATTATCATTAACAGCAGACTCTTACATTTCCTCAGTGAAAATAATGTACTGAGCAAATGTCAAATTGGCTTTTTACCAAATTATCATACGACAGACCACGTATTCACCCTGCACACCCTAATTGACAAACAAACAAACCAAAACAAAGGCAAAGTCTTCTCATGCTTTGCCGATTTCAAAAAAGCCTTCGACTCAATTTGGCAAGAGGGTCTGCTTGTCACGCCCTGGTCTATATTATTAGGTTATCTTCATTTATTGGATCAGGCCAGGGTGTGACATGGGTTTATTTGTAGTGTGTTTCGTCTTGGGGTTGTGTGGGGTGTATAGATTGGTCTGTGGCTGCCTGAGGCGGTTCTCAACCAGAGTCAGGTGATTATCGTTGTCTCTGATTGGGAACCATATTTAGGTAGCCTGGGTTTCACTGTGTGTTTGTGGGTGATTGTTCCTGTCTTTGTGTTTGTTGCACCAGTCAGGGCTGTTTCGGGTTTCGACGTTTGTTGTTTTGTATTGTTCATGTTTCGTCAATATTAAAGATGTATTGAACGAACCACGTTGCATTTTTGTCCGATCCTTATTCCACCTCTTTGTCAGAGAAGGAGGTAGAAGAAAGTCGTTACACTGCTATACAAACTGATGGAAAGTGTTGTTGGGGGAAAAACATTCGACATTATCAACTCCATGTAAGCAAACAACAACTGTGCGGTTAAAATAGGCAAAAACAAAAAACACACATTTCGTCCCAGAGAGCAGAGATGCATCTTTAATCTCACCCTATTCAACATATATATCAACAAAATGGTGAGGGCACTAGAACAGTCTGCAGCACCTGGCCTCACCTGTCTAGAATCTAAAGTCAAATGTCTACTGTTTGCTGATGATCTGGTGCTTCTGTCCCTAACCAAGGAGGGCCTACAGCAGCACCTAGATCTTCTGCACAGATTCTGCCAGACCTGGGCCCTGACAGTAAATCTCTTAAACTCTTTTTATTCAGTTTTTTACACACAAGACAACACAAAACAATAGAAATAATATACTCAACTAGAAAAAAGAAAAAAAATCTAATAAAATTAGCTTAAATGATATCGTACTTTAGACAAGATAAACACACCGGGCAGAAGGCTACAAAGGTTAAAGGGCAATCTGTATGACAGGGACAGAGCAGACACCTCGCCATTGTTCCCGTAAACAGTCAAGGTGATAGCGGTGGAGGAATGCAACCACTCACACACAGTCATGTCCACAGACCAACCATCCACTGGACCAAAAATAAAGTTGACAATGCTTTAAAAGAAAAATATTTAGAATAATAATGTTATGTAAGCGTGAACAAGGCATCTGCAGGTCACAATCAATAGGCACATCAACCTTAATGCCCCCCCCCCCCAAAAGAAATGCTCATCCAACCCTTAAGTCACAGGGGAGTCAAATAGAGACTTATTTTTGTTTTAATATGAATGCCATCAGAGGATGGACTGTTTAAAGTACCGGAATGGAGCCCAAGCCTCATTAAACAGTTTGGGGTTCCCACGTGTATTGAATTACATTTTTTCTAGTTTCAGAGAGCACAACACATCTCTCACCCAATATTTATAAGATGGGGGAACTGCCATCTTTCAGCTCTGCAGTATTAGCCGTCTAGCTAAAAGAGTTGGAAAGCAACAGTGTCCAACTGAATTCTTGACAGTGGGGTACCTATGGGCAAAAAGGAGGGTACCTATGGGCAGTACTCCAAAAAGGGCTGTAAGGGGAGACAGATCAGTGTCATATATATCAGAGAAACATTTAAATGTTAATTCTCAGAGACCTGACAGCCCCAAAACATATGCAACAGTGTGGCTGGTTCCTTTTATTAACATCTGACACATTTTGGATCAAAATCAGAGAATATTATAGTCAGAGGACAAGTCGTTAGTCCGTACCGAAGCCATGGAAGAAAAATAAAGAATCTTTATCCTCGCAATGAATTTGGGGCCAAAGCCAAATCTATGAAGGGCATCTGTTAGGTAGTCCCACTCAACACGGTCAAAAGCTTTTTCAATAACCAAGTGTCGGGTCCCCCGACGTTGGGGAGTACAGTATATTCTAGCGCGCACGACCCACGTGGAGTTCCTGGTCTCCGGTAGCCTCTGGAACTGCCGATCTGCGGCCAACAAGGCAGAGTTCATCTCAGCCTATGCCTCCCTCCAGTCCCTCGACTTCCTGGCACTGACGGAAACATGGATCACCACAGATAACACTGCTACTCCTACTGCTCTCTCTTCGTCCGCCCACGTGTTCTCGCACACCCCGAGAGCTTCTGGTCAGCGGGGTGGTGGCACCGGGATCCTCATCTCTCCCAAGTGGTCATTCTCTCTCTCTCCCCTTACCCATCTATCTATCGCCTCCTTTGAATTCCATGCTGTCACAGTTACCAGCCCTTTCAAGCTTAACATTCTTATCATTTATCGCCCTCCAGGTTCCCTCGGAGAGTTCATCAATGAGCTTGATGCCTTGATAAGCTCCTTTCCTGAGGACGGCTCACCTCTCACAGTCCTGGGCGACTTTAACCTCCCCACGTCTACCTTTGACTCATTCCTCTCTGCCTCCTTCTTTCCACTCCTCTCCTCTTTTGACCTCACCCTCTCACCTTCCCCCCTACTCACAAGGCAGGCAATACGCTCGACCTCATCTTTACTAGATGCTGTTCTTCCACTAACCTCACTGCAACTCCCCTCCAAGTCTCCGACCACTACCTTGTATCCTTTTCCCTCTCGCTCTCATCCAACACTTCCCACACTGCCCCTACTCGGATGGTATCGCGCCGTCCCAACCTTCGCTCTCTCTCCCCCGCTACTCTTTCCTCTTCCATCCTTTCATCTCTTCCCTCTGCTCATACCTTCTCCAACCTTTCTCCTGACTCTGCCTCCTCAACCCTCCTCTCTTCCCTTTCTGCATCCTTTGACTCTCTATGTCCCCTATCCTCCAGGCCGGCTCGGTCCTCCCCTCCCCGCTCCGTGGCTCGATGACTCATTGCGAGCTCACAGAACAGAGCTCCGGGCAGCCGAGCGGAAATGGAGGAAAACTCGCCTCCCTGCGGACCTGGCATCCTTTCACTCCCTCCTCTCTACATTTTCCTCCTCTGTCTCTGCTGCTAAAGCCACTTTCTACCACTCTAAATTCCAAGCATCTGCCTCTAACCCTAGGAAGCTCTTTGCCACCTTCTCCTCCCTCCTGAATCCTCCTCCCCCTCCCCCCCCTCCCTCTCTGCAGATGACTTCGTCAACCATTTTGAAAAGAAGGTCGACGACATCCGATCCTCGTTTGCTAAGTCAAACGACACCGCTGGTTCTGCTCACACTGCCCTACCCTGTGCTCTGACCTCTTTCTCCCCTCTCTCTCCAGATGAAATCTCGCTTCTTGTGACGGCCGGCCGCCCAACAACCTGCCCGCTCGACCCTATCCCCTCCTCTCTCCTCCAGACCATTTCCGGGGACCTTCTCCCTTACCTCACCTCGCTCATCAACTCATCCCTGACCGCTGGCTACGTCCCTTCCGTCTTCAAGAGAGCGAGAGTTGCACCCCTTCTGAAGAAACCTACACTCGATCCCTCCGATGTCAACAACTACAGACCAGTATCCCTTCTTTCTTTTCTCTCCAAAACTCTTGAACGTGCCGTCCTTGGCCAGCTCTCCCGCTATCTCTCTCAGAATGACCTTCTTGATCCAAATCAGTCAG
Source organism: Oncorhynchus masou masou (assembly GCF_036934945.1). Taxonomy (NCBI): domain Eukaryota; kingdom Metazoa; phylum Chordata; class Actinopteri; order Salmoniformes; family Salmonidae; genus Oncorhynchus; species Oncorhynchus masou. Next base: position 39,391,818 of record NC_088227.1, on the reverse strand, counting down.
GTTTCAAGACTAGCCATTCAACTGAGACTGCTCTTCTCTGCATCACGGAGGCGCTCCGCACTGCTAAAGCTAACTCTCTCTCCTCTGCTCTCATCCTTCTAGACCTATCGGCTGCCTTCGATACTGTGAACCATCAGATCCTGCTCTCCACCCTCTCCGAGTTGGGCATCTCCGGCGCGGCCCACGCTTGGATTGCGTCCTACCTGACAGGTCGCTCCTACCAGGTGGCGTGGCGAGAATCTGTCTCCTCGCCACGCGCTCTCACCACTGGTGTCCCCCAGGGCTCTGTTCTAGGCCCTCTCCTATTCTCGCTATACACCAAGTCACTTGGCTCTGTCATAACCTCACATGGTCTCTCCTATCATTGCTATGCAGACGACACACAATTAATCTTCTCCTTTCCCCCTTCTGATGACCAGGTGGCGAATCGCATCTCTGCATGTCTGGCAGACATATCAGTGTGGATGACGGATCACCACCTCAAGCTGAACCTCGGCAAGACGGAGCTGCTCTTCCTCCCGGGGAAGGACTGCCCGTTCCATGATCTCGCCATCACGGTTGACAACTCCATTGTGTCCTCCTCCCAGAGCGCTAAGAACCTTGGCGTGATCCTGGACAACACCCTGTCGTTCTCAACCAACATCATGGCGGTGGCCCGTTCCTGTAGGTTCATGCTCTACAACATCCGCAGAGTACGACCCTGCCTCACACAGGAAGCGGCGCAGGTCCTAATCCAGGCACTTGTCATCTCCCGTCTGGATTACTGCAACTCGCTGCTGGCTGGGCTCCCTGCCTGTGCCATTAAACCCCTACAACTCATCCAGAACGCCGCAGCCCGTCTGGTGTTCAACCTTCCCAAGTTCTCTCACGTCACCCCGCTCCTCCGCTCTCTCCACTGGCTTCCAGTTGAAGCTCGCATCCGCTACAAGACCATGGTGCTTGCCTACGGAGCTGTGAGGGGAACGGCACCGCAGTACCTCCAGGCTCTGATCAGGCCCTACACCCAAGCAAGGGCACTGCGTTCATCCACCTCTGGCCTGCTCGCCTCCCTACCATTGAGGAAGTACAGTTCCCGCTCAGCCCAGTCAAAACTGTTCACTGCTCTGGCCCCCAATGGTGGAACAAACTCCCTCACGACGCCAGGACAGCGGAGTCAATCACCACCTTCCGGAGACACCTGAAACCCCACCTCTTCAAGGAATACCTAGGATAGGATAAGTAATCCTTCTCACCACCCCCCTTAATGATTTAGATGCACTATTGTAAAGTGGCTGTTCCACTGGATGTCAGAAGGTGAATTCACCAATTTGTAAGTCGCTCTGGATAAGAGCGTCTGCTAAATGACTTAAATGTAAATGTAAATGTAAATATTCACAAGGCGTCTGATATTGAAAAACAAATGCCTATTTCTCACAAAGCCAGTCTGGTCAGAGTGTATTACTTGGTGCAGCGAGCCTTCCATACGGATGGCTAAGAGCTTAGCTAGGATTTTGTAATCACAGTTTAAAAGCGAGATTGGACGATAGGATCCACATTCCAGGGGGTCTTTGTTTTTCTTTAATAGTAATGAAATTCGAAGCCTGATAAAGTCTAGGCGGTAGCTTTGAAGTATTAAGGCACTCTGTAAATCATCAAGACAAGATTGGGCAAAGCAGACCAGAAAACCTTCTGTAAAATTCGGTTGGAATACCGTCCGGACCTGGTGATTTACCACTTTTCATTGTGGACACTGCTGTTTCTATCTCCTCTGCAGTAAATTCTTATTCTAAACATCCTTGTAACAATTGAAGGCATATTCAAGCTATTAAATAATGAATCAATCAGCAAAGGGTCTTGAGGAGATTCAGAGGAAGGGGAGGAGATTGTATAGCGCAGAGCGCAGAGTAAAATGGTTTGAATTGATCATTGATCTCTTTATGTATAACTGTGGTGGCACCAGACAGGGTCCTTAATTGTGGGATTAAACATGAGGCCTCAGATTTACGGATCTGATGTGCTTGGAGTTTACTGGCCTTTTAGCCTTGTTCATACACTCTGTACCGAGCTCGCAAGAGTAACTGCTCAGCCTGATAGAAAGCTCATCAATTCAGATTGGAGTTTTTGGTGCTTTTTATGTAGATCAGAGGAAGGATCCGTAGCATACTTCTCATCTAATGTGACTATGGACTCGCTCAGGTCTCGAAGTCGCTGAGAGAGAACTCTGTTTTGGTTGGCTGTATAAGAAATAATTTGGCCACGTAGGTATGCTATGGCAGAGCAGGACATACAGTACCTGGTGTTGAATTAGTTTCTAGGAATAAGGTGATTTCAGAAGAAATGATATTGACAAACTCCTTATCTGAGAGTAAAATGTGGTTGAGACGCCATTGATAACACATAGGAGGTCGCTGGGGAAACTCTAGTTCAAGCACTAATGGTGAATGGTCAGAGATAACAATACTCTCGTAAGTACACTGCCGAAGGATAGGCAGAAGTTTTTTGTCCAAAAAGAAGTAATCAATGCGGCAATGCGGGAGTATGTTTGATGAACATGAGAATAAAAGGAATAGTGTCTATCTGTTGGATGTAGGAAACGCCAGGCCTCAAACATAGCATATTTCAGAAGAAAAGATTGAATAAGTAGGGCACATTTAGATGGGCCTGTAGTTCTCCACCTAAAATCAACAAATGGGAATCTAAATTGGGTATAGCAGAGAAAAAGGAAGAAATGAAACTTGTGTCATCCCCCTTGGGAGCATAAACACTAGCCAAAACAAGAGGGGTAGAAAACAGTTCACCGGTTACTATGACGTATCGTCCCTTAGGATCAGCAATAACCTCAGAAGCTACAAAGGGAGTAGATTTATCAACCAAAATGGCAGCACCTCTTGATTTACTATGAAAGTTAGAGTAGAACACTTGACCAATCCAGTCCCAACGTATCCTAAAATGCTCACCAGTCCTCAAGTGAGTGTCTTGTAGAATTGCAACACTTGCATTCAAACCCTATAAGTGTGTCAGCACCCTATTTAGGTACAAGCCAAAATAGAATATGTTCGCTTTGCACTGTATGTCTGTGGGAGTATGGTGTAAAACCCAAAACCACAGTCCTTCTCTTTAAAGTCTCATTTTGTGTTAGTGGATCAAGCAGCAAAAAGAGAGAAAAATACACAATAAAAGGGAATCCCTTGTGCAAACGAAATGACAAAAGCACCAGTTGTAGATGTATATCATTATATTCCCAGTCTTATAACATTGAGAGAGAAAATAAATCAAATGTGTAAAGGCTCTCAGCCAAAAATGCAATCAAAAACCTAACCAAAAACCTAACCAAAACCCAATCAAAAACCTAACCAAAAACCTAACCAAAAACCCAATCAAAAACCTAACCAAAAACCTAACCAAAAACCCAATCAAAAACCCAATCAAAAACCTAACCAAAAACCTAACCAAAAACCTAACCAAAACCTAACCAAAACCTAACCAAAAACCTAACCAAAACCTAACCAAAAACCTAACCAAAACCTAACCAAAAACCTAAGTAAGCAAATCGTAGTAAGACGATCCCCCCCAAAAATGGTCTAGTTTGACGATTAGACAACTTACAGCCAAGACCAAAAAAAACTGTGTGTGCAATGTTGACGTTATGAGAGAGAGATGTCATCAGAGCAACAGGACACTATACTGCCTACACTCGGTTTGTTTTGTTCATTAAATCCATTTTAATCCGAACTAAAGTTTTGTTGCTAAGGATTCCACAACGCAGTTAGCCTTTACGGCTGGGACTGCAAGTTTGTGTTCCTCTTTTTTGCATGGATTCCGCGAGTGCTGGCTGGCTGTACTACACACACCTGTCGTCGTCGTGGGAAAGACTCGTTGTTATCTTTTCATAAAACAACTGGTTGCAGTATAGATCCAATCTGGACACCAAGCAGTTCCTGAGGGAAATCAATGAGTACCAACAGCTTTACACTATGGAGGAGCAACATACTCCTTCGTGGAAAGATCAGATCGCCTCACAAAATAACTTTAAACCGACAAAAAATAGAAAAACAGATTCATCTACAGACAAGGACGATTTACTTACCATTGAGGTAGAGGCTAGTGCTCTGGCTGGAATCCGTGCAGAACAGTTGTGTGCGGAGGAGGTAGCAGGACTGAGAGGGAGTTAGGAGTTCAGCCAGAGTGAAATTCTCAAGCTCCAAAGAGAAAACAAGTCACTCACAGCCAAGGTAAAAATACACAATTACAACATGGATTGTCTACTCAGGGAAAACAGGGTGATGAAGGAGATGCTACTACACATACACAGTCGCAGCATGCGTGAAAATATTTTTTTTTCTGCTATTCCTGAGGACGCATCCAATAATCCAGAGGGCGCGATCAGAGAATTCAAGAAATCCGCCTTGAAACTTCCAATAGAGACTGTAAACAAGGTGGCTTTCCACTGAGTAAACAGACTTGGAGCTCGGAGCGACAAGACCAAGGGTCCCCAACCGATCATCGCAAAATTTGAACACTACCAGCAAAAGGAGCTGATCAAAAGCAGAGGAAGGGAGTTTAAAGGCACCAAATTCAGTCTCTATGACATTTACATTTACATTTAAGTCATTTAGCAGATGCTCTTATAACTTCCAAAGGAGATAAACGAACGTTGTAAGAGACTGTATCCTGTACAAAGACAACAAAGGATGGATAGTAGGCGTGGCTTTATCAATGTGTACAAACTCTTTATAGATGGACAGCTATTCCCAGACAGCTCCATAGCACCGTGGCAGTATTAAAATCTACAGGGACTTCAGGTTATGAAAAAAAAGAAGGTATGGGAACTGTTTAAAATATCTGAACATTATGAAGTGGATATGAACACACATGTACTCAATGACATGCTTGCTTACAAATATGGACATATACATACCTGATCTCTCTCTCTCTATCTCTATTGTCGAGAACTTTTTTATAATGTAATGTGTTTACTGTTTGTCTATCTTTTGTATTTATTTGTCTACAAGTTTATATATGTTTACAATATGCAAGGGGAAGATATCAGAATAGGGTCATTGGGGAATAATAACATATTGTACTGAATACATTTGTACTGTAGTGAAGCCGTCAAGCTCTCTTTCATGATCATGTGAAACGTCAATTGCTATGGAAATGCTGGGATGTGTTTTTTAATTATGTTAAAGGTAATTATGATGCAACTATGATGGTGATACGATATGGATTACAATTCTGAATATACGCACTACATGTTACACATATAGACACTCAAACATGCAAATTGGCATTATTATTTATTTGGACATCACATATTGTAGTCTTACTCTTATACAGACATCATACACAGTCTCATTATATCATATCCAATATCAACATACACATCAACCTACTCAGATTTGTTACACATATCATTTGTCTCAATGTTCTAACATCTGTGGCATTGGCTCACAGACAAACAGGCAATGGAATAGAAACAATATTGCTAGAACCTATTTCTTGAATTCTAAATATCAGACATTTGAAAGCTCTAGTTTTGACCTTCATAATACCTCTGATGGCAGCAACTTTACAAGCACTAATTATGGTCAATTTAGCCTGAGTATCTTGTTATGGTAAGTGGTGAAATAAGTATAGCTAGTTATAATTGTAACGGTTTGGCAGATTATAAAAAGAGAAGATCAGTCTTTACATGGCTAACGGAAAAGGAATATAACATATACTGTTTACAGGAAACTCACTCTACATCCTTGGATGAAGTTGTTTACAGGAAACTCACTCTACATCCTTGGATGAAGTTGTTTACAGGAAACTCACTCTACATCCTTGGATGAAGTTGCGTGGGAAAAGGAATGGGGTGGTGAAATCATTTTCTGTCATGGACAAAAAGGATTCAAAGGGTGTGATGACATTAATTAACAAAAATGTTGATCTGAATGTGCAAATAACCAGGAATGATTCGCAAGGAAGGTGGATCCTTTTGAATATAGAAGTGGACGGAAAAGAGATTTGGCTCATTAATCTATATGGTCCAAACCAGGCTGATCTACACTTCTTCAAAAACATTTATACCAATTTATTGAACTTACCGGCAAAAAATTATCTAATCATTATGGTAGGAGACTATAACACAGTGTTAAGTACCTCAATGGACCGTAAAGGTAATCACTCTACAAACTATCCTCACCATGCCCTTAAGGAAATCACAAATATTATGGACACATTAGAAATAGTGGATATTTGGAGACTAAAAACACTGACCTCGTGAGATATACATGGAGGAGACTTAATCAAGCTCGTCGTCTTAACTACTTTCTTGTTTATTTCTCTCTTGCATCAAAGGTTAAAACAGTTTTAATTGGAGACAGAATGCGATCGGATCATCATCTAATTGGCATTCAATATATCTCCAATACAAAACTCCGAATTATATTATAAAAGAGGAAGCTAATTATTTTAGGCAGATATTCTCTTTTCTGTCATTCTCTCCCACTGAATGAAGATTACGGTATGGAATTCTTTCCAAATAATATAAAAAATGGAAAATTAACAAATGTACAGAAAGTTCAGTGCGAAGGCTAAATTACAGAGGAATAACTTTTTTGAGGCTATAAAATCCTTTAAGTCTGGAAAGTCCGGCAGAGGTATATCAAGTATTTTTTGATATACTAAAACTAGATGTTTTAACTACTCATATGGAAATGGTAGTCTGTCAGGTACTCTGCAGGAAGGTCTGATTTCTCTAGCATTAAAACAAGACCCAGATGGCAAATATAAAGACCCAGTCTATCTAAAAACTGAGGCCCCTTGCACTTCAGCGTTGTGTTGCAAAAAATACTAGCAAAATGCATAGCTCTCAGAATAAAAGTGTTTTTACCAGGTATTGTTCATCCTGATCAGACAGACTTTTTACATGGATGATACATTGGATACATACGAAAACTACTAGAAATAATAGAACATCATGAAACATGTAAGAAGCCAGGAATGGTATTTATAGTGGATTTTGAAAAGGCATTTGATAAAGTAAGACTGGATTTTATTTATAAATGCCTGGATTTTTTCAATTTCGGTAATTATCTTATAAAATGGGTAAATATAATGTATAGAAACCCCAGGTGTAAAATAGTAAATAACGGCTACTTCTGAGAGTTTTGAATTGTCAAGAGGAGTTAAACAAGGGTGTCCGCTGTTACCATATCTATTTGTTATGGCCATCTAAATGCTAGCTATTAAAATCAAATCCAATAACAACATTAGAGGATTAGAAATGCAAGGCTTAAAAACAAAGTCTGCAAGCTAGATCCCTGAAATGTCTCATTAAAAATCTAGATTACTTTTCTGTACTCTCTGGACTAAAACCTAATTAAGATAAGTGTTTGGTTGAGGGACAGCTATTGGGGAACTGTGAGTGTCAGATCTCCCCAAGGAGATGTGGGTGTGGAGTCAGGCGCAGGAAATACAAGTTCCAAAGAAAAGGACGTTTTATTTAACTAGCTCAAAAAAAACAGGACACCGGACTACAGTAATAAGTCATTTCGGGGTTTGAACTTGCAACCTTCCGGTTACTAACCACTAGGCTACCCTGCCGCCCCAAAAGAAACCAGGTGAAACACAAAACAGACATAACCAAAAGAAAATAAAAAAATAGGCGGCAGCTACTAGACCGGCAACAACGACCACCGACCGCCCGAAAATGGAGAGGAGTCACCTTCGGTGGAAGTCGTGACAGTGGGGGGATCTTGGAGGGTTTGGGTTTCACAGGATTGTGATCATGCAGGGGGAAACTGTGACGTGTTTTGTGTCACTGTCATGCACACACACCCTCACGCATAGGGATGGCTCTGTTACGGAAAGACTGGTGCATGTTTGGTGGAGTCTTGATGCTGTGTTGTTTGTCCTTCATGTTCTTGTACCTTGGTGTTGCATCTTCCTTGTGTTTTTTGTAATGGATAGTTATTCGAAAAATAAAAAATGAAAAAAAATGTGTGTGCAACATTGAACATTTGCTGGGCATAAATGATTTTCAAAACGTTTAAAATTGAAGTGAAGACCAACAAAAAACGTTTAGCCTCGGAACATTTACTGTTTACTGGGTCGGTACAAACGGATGCAGTAAACAAATGAGCAAAACTATTTTGAGTCACTGAGACACTATGTAAACAAACTGAATAGGTGAATGAGACAGCCTAGAAACACAGGAGTTATGTAAAACCTTAATACAATGAAATTAAAATGACTGAATGCTTGTAAGGCAAGCACACTAGATGATCAAAACAGTAGATCACATCAAATAAGCCAGAATGGGTTCGTAAACTCCCCAACTATACAAGACTAGTATGTTATAACTAAACCAAATTGAGACTCTGCACGCAGAATTCTGCAAAAATATCCTCAGTGTACAATGTAAAACACCAAATAATGCATGCAGAGCAGAATTAGGCACATACCTGCTAATTATCAAAATCCAGAAAAGAGCTGTTAAATTCTATAACCACCTAAAAGGAAGTGATTCCCAAACCATAACAAAGCCATCACCTACAGAGAGATGAACCTGGAAAAGAGTCCTCTAAGCAAGCTGGTCCTAGGGCTCTGTTCACAAACACAAACAGACCCCACAGAGCACCAGGACAGAAACATAATTAGACCCAACCAAAAACAAAAAAATAATTACTTGACTCATTGGAAAGAATTAACCAAAAAACAGAGCAAACTAGAATGAGAGTACACAGTGTCAGAAGACCACTGTGACTGACCCAAACTTAAGGAAAGCTTTGACTATGTACAGACTCAGTGATCATAGCCTTGCTATTGAGAAGGTTTGCCATAGGCAGACCTGGCTCTCAAGAGAAGACAGGCTATGTGCACACTGCCCACAAAATGAGGTGGAAACTGAGCTGCACTTCCTAACCTCCTGCCAAATGTATGACCATATTAACCTCTTTGAACTCTAGGGGCAGTATTTCATTTTTGGATAAAAAAAACGTTCCCGTTTTAAACAAGATATTTTGTCACGAAAAGATGCTCGACTATGCATATAATTGACAGCTTTGGAAAGAAAACACTCTGACGTTTCCAAAACTGCAAAGATATTATCTGTGAGTGCCACAGAACTGATGCCACAGGCGAAACCAAGATGAAACTTCAAACAGGAAATGAGCAAAATTTTTGAAGCGCTGTTTTCCAATGTCTCCTTATATGGCTGTGAATGCGCAAGGAGAGAGCCCACAATTTCTGCCGTTTCCCCAAGGTGTCTGCAGCATTGTGACGTATTTGTAAGCATATCATTGGAAGATTGACCATAAGAGACCACATTTACCATTTACATTTACAACATCTGCCACATCTGCCTCTGTTTACCAGGCTGCTTGGTCCTTGGTTGGTGGGTGATTCTGTAATGGTTCTCTTGTGGGGAAAGAGAGGCGGACCAAAATGCAGCGTGGTTAGTTTTGTGCATCTTTAATAAAGATGAAAGTACGACAATCTACAAAACAAGAAACGTGCAAAAACCAAAACAGTCCTATCTGGTGCCACAAACACAAAGACAGGAACAACCACCCATAAAACCCAACACAAAACAGGCTACCTAAATATGGCTCCCAATCAGAGACAATGACTGACACCTGCCTCTGATTGAGAACCATATCAGGCCTAACATAGAAATGGACAAACCAGACACACAACATAGAATGCCCACCCAGCTTACGTCCTGACCAACACTAAAACAAGGAAAACACACACAAATGATGGTCAGAACGTGACAGTACCCCCCCCCCCAGGTGCGGACTCCGAGCGCACAACCTAAACCTATAGGGGAGGGTCTGGGTGGGCATCTGTCCGTGGTGGCGGCTCTGGCGCTGGACGTGGACCCCACTCCATAATTGTCTTAGTCCCCCTCCTTAGCGTCCCTTGAGTGGCGACCCTCGCCGCTAACCTTGGCCTAGGAACCCTAACAACGGGCCACACTGGACTGAGGGGCAGCTCCGGACTGAGGGGCAGCTCGGAACCGAGGAAGCTCAGGACTGAGAAGAAGCTCAGGACTGAGAGGAAGCTCAGGACTGAGAGGAAGCTCAGGACTGAGAGGAAGCTCAGGGAGGTTGATGAATCGAGCAGATCCTGGCTGGCTGGTGCTTCCGGCAGATCCTAGCTGGCTGGCGGTTCTGGCAGATCCTGGCTGACTGGCGGTTCCGGCAGATCCTGGCTGACTGGCGGTTCCGGCAGATCCTGGCTGACTGGCGGTTCCGGCAGATCCTGGCTGAATGGCGGATCTGGAAGATCCTGGCTGACTGGCGGATCCTGGCTGACTGGCGGATCCTGGCTGACTGGCAGTTCTGGCAGATCCTGGATGAATGGCGGATCCTGGCTGACTGGCAGTTCTGGCAGATCCTGGCTGAATGGCAGATCCTGGCTGACTTGCAGTTCCGGCAGATCCTGGCTGACTGGCGGTTCCGGCAGATCCTGGCTGAATGGCAGATCCTGGTTGACTGGCAGTTCTGGCAGATCCTGGCTGAATGGCAGATCCTGGCTGACTGGCGGATCCTGGCTGACTGGCGGTTCCGGCAGATCCTGGCTGACTGGCGGATCTGGAAGATCCTGGCTGACTGGCGGATCCTGGCTGACTGGCGGATCCTGGCTGACTGGCAGTTCTGGCAAATCCTGGCTGAATGGCGGATCCTGGCTGACAGGCATTTCTGGCAGATCCTGGCTGAATGGCGGATCTGGCGGCACTGGGCAGACTGGCGGCACTGGCGGCGCTGGGCAGACTGGCGGTGCTGGGCAGACTGGCGGCGCAGGGCAGACTGGCGGCACTGGCGGCGCTGGGCAGACTGGCGGCACTGGGCCGACTGGCGGTGCTGGCGGCGCTGGGCAGACTGGCGGCGCTGGGCAGACTGGCGGCACTGGGCAGACTGGTGGCACTGGGCAGACTGGCGGCGCTGATGGCGCTGGGCAGACTGGCGGCACTGGCGGCGCTGGGCAGACTGGCGGAACTGGCGGCACTGGGCAGACTGGCTGCACTGGGCAGACTGGCGGCACTGGGCAGACTGGCGGCGCTGACGGCGCTGGGCAGACTGGTGGCACTGGGCAGACTGGCGCCGCTGGGCAGACTGGCGGCGCTGGGCAGACTGGCGGCACTGGCGGCGCTGGGCAGACTGGCGGCGCTGGGCAGACTTGCGGTCACTGGGCATACTGGCGGCGCTGGGCAGACTGGCGGCACTGGCGGCACTGGGCAGACTGGCGGCACTGGCGGCGCTGGGCAGACTGGCGGCGCTGGGCAGACTGGCGGCACTGGCGGCGCTGGGCAAACTGGCGGCACTGGCGGCGCTGGGCAGACTGGCGGCACTGGCGGCGCTGGGCAGACTGGCGGCGCTAGGCAGACTGGCGGCACTGGCGGCGCTGGGCAGACTGGCGGCACTGGCGGCGCTGGGCAGACTGGCGGCGCTAGGCAGACTAGCAGCGCTGGGCAGACTGGCGGCGCTGGGCAGACTGGCGGCGCTGGGCAGACTGGCGGCACTGGCGGCGCTGGGCAGACTGGTGGCGCTTGGCAGACTGGCGGTCGCTGGGCATACTGGCGGCGCTGGGCAGACTGGTGGCGCTGGGCAGACTGGCGGCGCTGGGCAGACTGGCGGCGCTGGGCAGACTGGCGGCACTGGCGGCGCTGGGCAGACTGGCGGCGCTGGGCAGACTGGCGGTCGCTGGGCATACTGGCGGCGCTGGGCAGACTGGTGGCGCTGGGCAGACTGGCGGCACTGGCGGCGCTGGTCAAACTGGCGGCACTGGCGGCGCTGGGCAGACTGGCGGCACTGGCGGCGCTGGGCAGACTGGCGGCGCTGGGCAGACTTGCGGTCACTGGGCATACTGGCGGCGCTGGGCAGACTGGCGGCACTGGCGGCACTGGGCAGACTGGCGGCACTGGCGGCGCTGGGCAGACTGGCGGCGCTGGGCAGACTGGCGGCACTGGCGGCGCTGGGCAGACTGGTGGCGCTGGGCAGACTGGCGGCACTGGCGGCGCTGGTCAAACTGGCGGCACTGGCGGCGCTGGGCAGACTGGGGGCACTGGCGGCGCTGGGCAGACTGGCGGCACTGGCGGCGCTGGGCAGACTGGCGGCGCTAGGCAGACTGGCGGCGCTGGGCAGACTGGCGGCGCTGGGCAGACTGGCGGCGCTGGGCAGCCTGGCGGCACTGGGCAGACTGGCGGCGCTGGCGGCGCTGGGCAGATGGGTAGCTCAGGCGGCGCTGGACAGGAAGGCTCTGGCAGTGCTAGACAGAGAAGCTCTGGCGCCTGGCGACAGAGGGGCTCAGGCACCTCTGGACTGGGGGGCTCTGGCGCCTCTGGACTGAGGGGCGGAAACTCTGGTAGCGCTGGACAGGCAGATCCTGGCTGTGCACCTGTGTTGATGGGACGGAGAGACAGCCTGGTGCGGGGTGCCGGCACTGGTGGTACCCGGCTGGGGATACACACCTCAGGGCGAATGCCTTGCCTACTATGCCAAACCAACAGCCTTCTCTCTACTCTGTCCAATATATCCTCAACACTCTCAGACTCAGCACTCAGCTTTGCCGACAGCTCCAAATCCATCCATGGCTCCTTACAGTAAACAGGGGGAGTTGGCTCAGGTCTGACTCCTGACTCTGCCACACTCTCCCTGTGCCTCCCCCCAAGAAATTTTTGGGGCTGCCTCTCGGGCTTCCAGCCGCTCTGCCGTGCTCGCTCCTCGTGCTGCTGCTTTTGCTGCTGCTGCTCCTGCTGCACCTGTCGCTTCTCCTGCTGCTGCTGTTGCTGCTGCCTCTGTTTACCACGCCGCTTGGTCCTTGGTTGGTGGGTGATTCTGTAATGGTTCTCTTATGGGGAAAGAGAGGCAGACCAAAATGCAGCGTGGTTAGTTTTGTGCATCTTTAATAAAGATGAAAGTACGACAATCTACAAAACAAGAAACGTGCAAAAACCAAAACAGTCCTATCTGGTGCCACAAACACAAAGACAGGAAAAATCACCCACAAAACCCAACACAAAACAGGCTACCTAAATATGGCTCCCAATCAGAGACAATGACTAACACCTGCCTCTGATTGAGAACCATATCAGGCCTAACATAGAAATCGACAAACCAGACACACAACATAGAATGCCCACCCAGCTCCCGTCCTGACCAACACTAAAACAAGGAAAACACACACGAACGATGGTCAGAACGTGACAATTTGCTATCTAACTGAGAGTCTCCTCATTGAAAATATCCGAAGTTCTTCAAATGTAAATGATTTTATTTGAATGCTTTTCTGGTTTTTGTGAAAATGTTGCCCGCTAAATGCTACTCTAAATGCTACGCTAGCTATCAATACTCTTACACAAATGCTTGTTTTGCTAGGGTTGAAAAGCATATTTTGAAAATCTGAGATGACTGTGTTGTTAAGAAAAGGCTAAGCTTGAGAGCTAGCATATTTATTTCATTTAATTTGCGATTTTCATAAATAGTTAACGTTACGTTATGCTAATGAGCTTGAGGCTATAACTGGATACAGGTTCTTTTCGTAGCCAAACGTGAACAAAACGGAGCGATTTGTCCTACACAAATAATATTTTTTGAAAAACTGAACATTTGCTATCTAACTGAGAGTCTCCTCATTGAAAACATCTGAAGTTCTTCAAAGGTAAATAATTTTATTTGAATGCTTTTCTTGTTTTTGTGCAAATGTTGCTGGCTGAATTCTAGGCTTATAGCTATGCTAGCTATCAATACTCTTACACAAATGCTTGTTTAGCTATGGTTGAAAAGCATATTTAGAAAATCTGAGATGACAGTGTTGTTAACAAAAGTCTAAGCTTGAGAGCAAATATATTTATTTCATTTCATTTGCGATTTTCATGAATAGTTAACGTTGCGTTATGCTAATGAGCTTGAGGCTATAAATATAATCCCGGATCCGGGATTGCTCGTCGCATGAAGTTAAAGACACATTTCCCTCAGATTACACAGATCCACAAAGAATGTTTATAAAAAGAGAGAGAGAGGGAGGGAGGGAGAGAAAGAGTGCGAGAGAGAGAGGAAGAGAGAGAGGGAGAGAGAGAGAGTGAGAGAGAGAGAGGGAGGGATGGAGGGGGGAGAGAAAGAGTGCGAGAGAGAGAGGGAGAGAGAGAGAGAGTGAGAGAGAGAGAGGGAGGGAGGGAGAGGGAGAGTCGAGAGAGACAGAGAGAGTAGAGAGGAGTAGAGAGAGAGAGAGAGTAGAGAGAAATAGGGAGTAGAGAGAGACGGAGAGAGTAGAGAGAAAGAGGGAGTAGAGAGAGAGAGAGAGACAGAAAGACAGAGAGAGAGAGAGAGAGAGAGAGAGAGAGAGAGAGAGAGAGAGACAGAGAGATCTTTAGAATTAGAACACCTATCTTTGCTCAAGTCAGAGAGTTCTATTGGTGATTTATCAGAGCAGACTGTGACACTGTGTAATATGGACCATTGGACTGACACCGACCTCAACCCATTCTACTGCAAAAAAAGAAGAAAAAACACAGAAAATGACCTGTTACATAATTTTCCACATGGAAACTAATTTCGGGCAGATTTTCTAATTATCAACCCGTTTTCTTACATGTCCAACAGTTGGAGTGTTGCTATGATGTGATTTTCCTTTTTCACATGACTATATTAGCCACTGAACTCTGTAATGTTAATACTGTTTATGAACTACAAGTCAGACTTAATGTGTTAATACTGTTTCTGAACTACAAGTCAGACTTAATGTGTTAATACTGTTTCTGAACAATAAGTCAGACTTAATGTGTTAATACTGTTTCTGAACAATAAGTCAGACTTAATGTGTTAATACTGTTTCTGAACAATAAGTCAGACTTAATGTGTTAATACTGTTTCTGAACAATAAGTCAGACTTAATGTGTTAATACTGTTTCTGAACAATAAGTCAGACTTAATGTGTTAATACTGTTTATGAACAATAAGTCAGACTTAATGTGTTAATACTGTTTCAGAACAATAAGTCAGACTTATATGGTTCTGGCTGAAACCTTAGTTAACTACCGAGGGAGAGGGATTTGGCAATCGATTGTTTTATAACCAACACTTGATCGCTAGATTACCAGAAAGCCAGAATAAATGATTAAAACAGTACCCGAGTCTCGTTGAGAAGAAGGCTTGGTGAAATAGAATAAGATTCTGTGAAATAGAGTTACCTATTAGGTTTGATCGCTGCCGGTTTGTTGTTTTGAAAGTTGGATCTATTTTCCTTTGGGGGCTTTAAAAATGTTCTTGCACTACGATCCTGAACATACAGAACGTTCGTGGCAGGCATTGCTGTCACCTTAGCTTGCCACGTAACTTCTGAGTGATAGGAACAACGAGCACCACCACCGATCAGCCTATACTACTGCGCACACACCCATCGTTACCTTGACAACAAGCCGAGCCATGTCAGCAAATGACTTCTGTCTGAACACA
>NC_088227.1:39351396-39373896 GCF_036934945.1 Oncorhynchus masou masou | reverse complement strand
TGGTCCCAGTCTCAAACAGGCATCAAAACACTATAATCTGTTCAACATCGTCTAACCTCTCCTAGCCTGGTCCCAGTCTCCAACAGGCCTCAAAACACTCTCCTCTGTTCAACATCGTCTAACCTCTCCTGGCCTGGTCCCAGTCTCAAACAGGCATCAAAACACTATAATCTGTTCAACATCGTCTAACCTCTCCTAGCCTGGTCCCAGTCTCAAACAGGCATCAAAACACTATGATCTGTTCAACATCGTCTAACCTCTCCTAGCCTGGTCCCAGTCTCAAACAGGCATCAAAACACTATGATCTGTTCAACATCGTCTAACCTCTCCTAGCCTGGTCCCAGTCTCAAACAGGCATCAAAACACTATAATCTGTTCAACATCGTCTAACCTCTCCTGGCCTGGTCCCAGTCTCAAACAGGCATCAAAACACTATAATCTGTTCAACATCGTCTAACCTCTCCTGGCCTGGTCCCAGTCTCAAACAGGCATCAAAACACTATAATCTGTTCAACATCGTCTAACCTCTCCTAGCCTGGTCCCAGTCTCAAACAGGCATCAAAATACTCTCCTCTCTTCAGTATAGGGTAGCCCTCTTGGCCTGGTCTCGGTCTCTAGCAGGTAAACACATCTCCTCTGTCCAGTAAAGTGAAGCCCCTGTTGACCTGGTTTGGTCAGTGTCTAAGTCCAGAGACTGAGCCTCCAGGCCTGGGAACCTCTCTGTCTAATGCCACTCCACACCTACACTGCCTGGGCCTGGCTGAAGTAAATAGGAAGTAGGTCCTTAATAAATAACAAACACAACAGTTTTGGTTCTGCACGTGCATGGGTGTGGATTTGAATGAATGGAGCTTGTGTGTGTGGAACTCTGTGTGTGGCTCTGTGTGAGGCTCTTTGTGGAACTCTGTGTGGGGCTCTGTGTGAGGCTCTTTGTGGGGCTCTGTGTGGGGCTCTGTGTGGGGCTCTGTGTGAGAGTCTGTGTGAGACTGTGTGGGACTCTGTGTGGGACTCTGTGTGGGACTCTGTGAGGGTCACTGTGTGAGACTCTGTGAGGGACACTGTGTGAGACCCTGTGAGCGACAGTGTGTGAGACTCTGTGAGGGACACTGTGTGAGACTCTGTGAGGGACACTGTGTGAGACTCTGTGAGGGACAGTGTGTGAGACTGTGAGGGACACTGTGTGAGGCGGTGTGATGAAGACAAGAGGGAGATATATACATATATACATCCACATACAGTTGAAGTCTGAAGTTTACATACACTTAGGTTGGAGTCATTAAAACTTGTTTTACAACCACTCCACAAATGTCTTGTTAATAAACTATAGTTTTGGCAAGTCGGTTAGGACATCTACTTTGTGTATGACACAAGTAATCTTTCCAACAATTGTTTACAGACAGATTATTTCACTTATAATTCACTGTATCACAATTCCAGTGGGTCATAAGTTTACATTCACAAAGTTGACTGCCTTTAAACAGCTTGGAAAATGCCAGATAATGATGTCATGGCTTTAGAAGCTTCTGATAGGCTAATTGACATGATTTGAGTCAATTGGAGGTGTACCTGTGGATGTATTTCAAGGCCTCCCTTCAAATGACTCCAACCTAAGTGTATGTAAACTTCCGACTTCAACTGTATATAGAGGGACTGTCTTCTTCCGGCAGGCCCGGTCCTTGGCCTCTGGCTCTCTGGCTGCTGATACCATTCAGTTTCCTTCTCCCCACAGAGGATAGATAGATCAAAGAAAGAGAGAGGAAGAGAGAGGGAGACAGATGGAGACACATTGAGACACAGGAAGAGAGAGTTAGGCAGAGGGAGACAGAGGGGGAGAGAGGGAAAGAGAGAGGGAGACACAGGGGGAGATGGAGTTAGAGGGAGACAGAGGGAGATAGAGAGGGAGACCGAGGGAGAGAGAGATGGAGACAGGGAGAGAGAGAGGGAGACAGAGGGAGAGAGAGGGAAAGAGAGAGGGAGACAGAGGGAGAGAGGGAAAGAGAGAGGGAGACACAGGGGGAGATGGAGTTAGAGGGAGACAGAAGGAGATAGAGAGGGAGACAGAGGGAGAGAGAGATGGAGACAGGGAGAGAGAGAGGGAGACGGAGGGAGAGACAGGGAAAGAGAGAGGGAGACAGAGGGAGAGAGAGGGAAAGTGAGAGGGAGACACAGGGGGAGATGGAGACAGAGGGAGACAGAGGGAGAGAGGGAAAGAGAGAGGGAGACACAGGGGGAGATGGAGTTAGAGGGAGACAGAAGGAGATAGAGAGGGAGACCGAGGGAGAGAGAGATGGAGACAGGGAGAGAGAGAGGGAGACGGAGGGAGAGACAGGGAAAGAGAGAGGGAGACAGAGGGAGAGAGAGGGAAAGAGAGAGGGAGAGAGAGAGGGAGACAGGGAGAGAGAGGGAGACAGAGGGTGAGAGAGAGAAAGAGAGAGGGAGACAGAGGGAGAGAGAGGGAAAGAGAGAGGGAGACAGAGGGAGAGAGGGAAAGAGAGAGGGAGACAGAGGGAGACAAAGGGAGACAGAGGGAGAGAGAGGGAGACAAAGGGAGACAGAAGGAGAGAGAGGGAGAGAGAGAGGGAGACAGGGAGAAAGAGGGAAAGAGAGAAAGTCTGAATCCCATGTAGGCTTTAGAGTAAAGAGAGAGTTTTATCTCAGAGAGGGGCGATTAGATTTGGTAACCTGTCCGTCATCTGAATAAACTCATGTTGTCGTGGCAACCTTTGTAACATCTCCACCACAGAATCCACTGTTTTTGGTAGCAAGGCATGTTGGGACCGGTGTTGTTTTGAGACAGTTGGAGGAATGTTCTTTCATATGAAAGGTCACACAGATGGGTGTTCGTTAGGTGGAGGTTTGAAAGTGTTCAGGCGTAAGACAATTAGTGGTTTCATCTTGACAAATTACAAACATTCCCTAAAGGGAGGTAACGTACTAAACTCAGTTGCCTCCACTGATATGATGTGTACGTGTTCACATTAATAAAGACATTTGCTGTAACCCAGGAAACATTTGTATGTTTCTCTTCTGGTAAACGTCATGGGAAATGTCATGGTGATTGGTATTGATTGGTATTGATTTGTAATGATTGGGAATGATTGGAATTGATTGGTATTGACTGGTAGTGATTGGTATTGATTGATTTTGATTGGTATTGATTGGTAATGAATTGTATTGATTGGTATTGATTGGTAGTGATTGGTAGTAATTGGTATTGATTGGTATTGAATTGTATTGATTGGTATTAATTGGTAATGAGCTGTATTGATTGGTAATGATTTGTATTGATTGGTAATGATTGGTATTGATTGGTAATGATTGGTATTGATTGGTATTGATTGGTAATAATTTGTATTGATTATTATTGATTGGTAATGATTTGTATTGATTGGTATTGATTGGTAATGATTGGTAATGATTGGTATTGATTGGTAATGATTTGTATTGATTGATATTGACTGGTAATGATTGGTATTTATTGGTAATGATTGGTATTGATTGGTAATGATTGGTAATGATTTGTATTGATTTGAGTTGATTGGTAATGATTGGTAACGATTGGTATTGATTGGTAATGATTGGTAATGATTGGTAATGATTTGTATGGATTGGTATTGATTGGTAATGATTGGTAATGATTGGTAATGATTGGTAATGATTTGTATTGATTGCTATTGACTGGTAATTATTGGTAATGATTGGTATTGGTGGGTAATGATTGGTAATGATTTGTATTGATTTGTATTGATTGGAAATGATTGGTAATGGTTGGTATTGATTGGTATTGATTGGTAATGATTAGTATTGATTGGTATTGATTGGTAATAATTTGTATTCATTATTACATTTACATTACATTTAAGTCATTTAGCAGACGCTCTTATCCAGAGCGACTTACAAATTGGTGAATTCACCTTCTGACATCCAGTGGAACAGCCACTTTACAATAGTGCATCTAAATCATTAAGGGGGGGTGGTGAGAAGGATTACTTATCCTATCCTAGGTATTCCTTGAAGAGGTGGGGTTTCAGGTGTCTCCGGAAGGTGGTGATTGACTCCGCTGTCCTGGCGTCGTGAGGGAGTTTGTTCCACCATTGGGGGCCAGAGCAGCGAACAGTTTTGACTGGGCTGAGCGGGAACTGTACTTCCTCAATGGTAGGGAGGCGAGCAGGCCAGAGGTGGATGAACGCAGTGCCCTTGCTTGGGTGTAGGGCCTGATCAGAGCCTGGAGGTACTGCGGTGCCGTTCCCCTCACAGCTCCGTAGGCAAGCACCATGGTCTTGTAGCGGATGCGAGCTTCAACTGGAAGCCAGTGGAGAGAGCGGAGGAGCGGGGTGACGTGAGAGAACTTGGGAAGGTTGAACACCAGACGGGCTGCGGCGTTCTGGATGAGTTGTAAGGGTTTAATGGCACAGGCAGGGAGCCCAGCCAACAGCGAGTTGCAGTAATCCAGACGGGAGATGACAAGTGCCTGGATTAGGACCTGCGCCGCTTCCTGTGTGAGGCAGGGTCGTACTCTGCGGATGTTGTAGAGCATGAACCTACAGGAACGGGCCACCGCCATGATGTTGGTTGAGAACGACAGGGTGTTGTCCAGGATCACGCCAAGGTTCTTAGCGCTCTGGGAGGAGGACACAATGGAGTAGTCAACCGTGATGGCGAGATCATGGAACGGGCAGTCCTTCCCCGGGAGGAAGAGCAGCTCCGTCTTGCCGAGGTTCAGCTTGAGGTGGTGATCCGTCATCCACACTGATATGTCTGCCAGACATGCAGAGATGCGATCGCCACCTGGTCATCAGAAGGGGGAAAGGAGAAGATTAATTGTGTGTCGTCTGCATAGCAATGATAGGAGAGACCATGTGAGGTTATGACAGAGCCAAGTGACTTGGTGTATAGCGAGAATAGGAGAGGGCCTAGAACAGAGCCCTGGGGGACACCAGTGGTGAGAGCGCGTGGCGAGGAGACAGATTCTCGCCACGCCACCTGGTAGGAGCGACCTGTCAGGTAGGACGCAATCCAAGCGTGGGCCGCGCCGGAGATGCCCAACTCGGAGAGGGTGGAGAGGAGGATCTGATGGTTCACAGTATCGAAGGCAGCCGATAGGTCTAGAAGGATGAGAGCAGAGGAGAGAGAGTTAGCTTTAGCAGTGCGGAGCGCCTCCGTGATGCAGAGAAGAGCAGTCTCAGTTGAATGACTAGTCTTGAAACCTGACTGATTTGGATCAAGAAGGTCATTCTGAGAGAGATAGCGGGAGAGCTGGCCAAGGACGGCACGTTCAAGAGTTTTGGAGAGAAAAGAAAGAAGGGATACTGGTCTGTAGTTGTTGACATCGGAGGGATCGAGTGTAGGTTTTTTCAGAAGGGGTGCAACTCTCGCTCTCTTGAAGACGGAAGGGACGTAGCCAGCGGTCAGGGAAGAGTTGATGAGCGAGGTGAGGTAAGGGAGAAGGTCCCCGGAAATGGTCTGGAGGAGAGAGGAGGGGATAGGGTCGAGCGGGCAGGTTGTTGGGCGGCCGGCCGTCACAAGAAGCGAGATTTCATCTGGAGAGAGAGGGGAGAAAGAGGTCAGAGCACAGGGTAGGGCAGTGTGAGCAGAACCAGCGGTGTCGTTTGACTTAGCAAACGAGGATCGGATGTCGTCGACCTTCTTTTCAAAATGGTTGACGAAGTCATCTGCAGAGAGGGAGGAGGGGGGGAGGGGGAGGAGGATTCAGGAGGGAGGAGAAGGTGGCAAAGAGCTTCCTAGGGTTAGAGGCAGATGCTTGGAATTTAGAGTGGTAGAAAGTGGCTTTAGCAGCAGAGACAGAGGAGGAAAATGTAGAGAGGAGGGAGTGAAAGGATGCCAGGTCCGCAGGGAGGCGAGTTTTCCTCCATTTCCGCTCGGCTGCCCGGAGCTCTGTTCTGTGAGCTCGCAATGAGTCATCGAGCCACGGAGCGGGAGGGGAGGACCGAGCCGGCCTGGAGGATAGGGGACATAGAGAGTCAAAGGATGCAGAAAGGGAAGAGAGGAGGGTTGAGGAGGCAGAGTCAGAAGAAAGGTTGGAGAAGGTATGAGCAGAGGGAAGAGATGATAGGATGGAAGAGGAAAGAGTAGCGGGGAGAGAGAGCGAAGGTTGGGACGGCGCGATACCATCCGAGTAGGGGCAGTGTGGGAAGTGTTGGATGAGAGCGAGAGGGAAAAGGATACAAGGTAGTGGTCGGAGACTTGGAGGGGAGTTGCAGTGAGGTTAGTGGAAGAACAGCATCTAGTAAAGATGAGGTTGAGCGTATTGCCTGCCTTGTGAGTAGGGGGGAAGGTGAGAGGGTGAGGTCAAAAGAGGAGAGGAGTGGAAAGAAGGAGGCAGAGAGGAATGAGTCAAAGGTAGACGTGGGGAGGTTAAAGTCGCCCAGGACTGTGAGAGGTGAGCCGTCCTCAGGAAAGGAGCTTATCAAGGCATCAAGCTCATTGATGAACTCTCCGAGGGAACCTGGAGGGCGATAAATGATAAGAATGTTAAGCTTGAAAGGGCTGGTAACTGTGACAGCATGGAATTCAAAGGAGGCGATAGATAGATGGGTAAGGGGAGAGAGAGAAATGACCACTTGGGAGAGATGAGGATCCCGGTGCCACCACCCCGCTGACCAGAAGCTCTCGGGTGTGCGAGAACACGTGGGCGGACGAAGAGAGAGCAGTAGGAGTAGCAGTGTTATCTGTGGTGATCCATGTTTCCGTCAGTGCCAGGAAGTCGAGGGACTGGAGGGAGGCATAGGCTGAGATGAACTCTGCCTTGTTGGCCGCAGATCGGCAGTTCCAGAGGCTACCGGAGACCAGGAACTCCACGTGGGTCGTGCGCGCTGGGACCACCAGATTAGGGTGGCTGCGGCCACGCGGTGTGGAGCGTTTGTATGGTCTGTGCAGAGAGGAGAGAACAGGGATAGATAGACACATAGTTAACAGGGTACAGAAGAGGCTACGCTAATGCAAAGGAGATTGGAATGACAAGTGGACTACACGTCTCGAATGTTCAGAAAGTTAAGCTTACGTAGCAAGAATCTTATTGACTAAAATGATTGAAATGATACAGTACTGCTGGAGTAGGCTAGCTGGTAGTGGCTGCGATGTTGACACTACACTAATCAAGTCGTTCCGTCGAGTGTAATAGTTTCTACAGTGCTGCTATTCGGGGGCTAGCTGGCTAGCTAGCAAGGTTGATTGCGTTCCGTTACTTTAAAAGAACGACAATAGCTGGCTGGCTAACCTAGAAAATCGCTCTAGGCTACACAATTGTCTTAGATACAAAGACGGCTATGTAGCTAGCTAGCTACGATCAAACAAAACAAACCGTTGTACTGTAATAGTTACTACAGTGCTGCTATTCGGGGCTAGCTGGCTAGCTACGTTAGAAGAACGACAATAGCTGGCCAGCTAACCTAGAAAATTGCTCTAGGCTACACAATTGTCTTAGATACAAAGACGGCTATGTAGCTAGCTAGCTACGATCAAACAAAACAAACCGTTGTACTGTAATAGTTACTACAGTGCTGCTATTCGGGGCTAGCTGGCTAGCTACGTTAGAAGAACGACAATAGCTGGCCAGCTAACCTAGAAAATCGCTCTAGACTACACAATTGTCTTAGATACAAAGACGGCTATGTAGCTGGCTAGCTACGATCAAACAAATCAAACCGTTGTACTGTAATGAAGTGAAATGAAAATGTGATACTACCTGTGGAGCGACGCGAATGTTGACCGGGTAGTTGGAGTTCAATTCGGTAGAGGTTGGCTAGCTGTTGGCTAGCTAGCTAGCAGCATTTCCTACGTTAAGGACGACAAATAGCTGGCTAGCTAACCTCGGTAAATTAAGATAATCACTCTAAGTCTACACACTCTAAACTGCACAATTATCTTGGATACGAAGACAACTATGTAGCTAGCTGACACTACGCTAATCGAGTCGTTCAGTTGAGTGTAATAGTTTCTACAGTGCTAGTGGACAGTGGATGTTAGCTAGCTGCTTAGCTAGCTGCTGGGCAGATACGTTAGGACGACGAAATACGATAATTATGCAATTGTCGTTGATACAAAGACGGCTATGTAGCTGGCTAAGAAGAAATTGCTAAGATTAGCCAAATCAAACCGTTGTACTATAACGAAATGTAATGAAAAGTTATACTACCTGCGGACCGAAGTGTAGATGCGACCGCTCGCTCCAACCGGAGCGATTGGTAATGATTTGTATTGATTGGTAATGATTGTTATTGGTTGCTATTGATTGGTAATGATTTGTATTGATTGGTATTGATTGGCAATGATTGGTATTGATTGTTAATGATTGGTATTGATTTGTATTGATTTGTATTGATTTGTATTGATTGGTATTGATTGGTAATGATTGGTAATAATTTGTATTGATTGGTAATGATTGGTAATGATTTGTATTGATTGGTATTGATTGGTAATGATTGGTATTGATTGGTATTGATTGGTAATGATTGGTATTGATCTGTAATGATTGGTATTGATTGGTAATGATTGGTATTGATTTGTATTGATTGGCAATGATTGGTAATGATTGGTATTGATTGGTAATGATCGGTAATGATTTGTATGGATTTGGTATTGATTGGTAATGATTGGTAATGATTGTTATTGATTGGTAATGATTGGTAATGATTTGTATTGATTGGTATTGATTGGTAATGATTGGTAATGATTGGTATTGATTGGTAATGATTGGTATTGATCTGTAATGATTGGTATTGATTGGTAATGATTGGTATTGATTTGTATTGATTGGCAATGATTGGTAATGATTGGTATTGATTGGTAATGATCGGTAATGATTTGTATGGTATTTGGTATTGATTGGTAATGATTGGTAATGATTGTTATTGATTGGTAATGATTGGTAATGATTTGTATTGATTGGTATTGATTGGTAATGATTGGTAATGATTGGTATTGATTTGTATTGATTGGTATTGATTGGTAATGTTTGGTAATGATTTGTATTGATTGGTAATGATTGGTAATGATTGGTATTGATTGGTAAAGTTTGGTAATGTCTGGTTATTATTTGTATTGATTGGTAATGATTGGTAATGATTGGTAATGATTTCTATTGATTGGTAATAATTGGTAATGATTTGTATTGATTGGCAATGATTTGTATTTATTGGTATTGATTGGTAATGTTTTGTATTGATTGGTAGTCATTGGTTTTGATTGGTAACATTTTTATTGATTGGTATCGATTGGTAATGATTTGTATTGATTGGTATTGATTGTTAATGATTGTTAATGATTGGTATTGATTGGTATTGATTGGTAACGATTGGTAATGATTTGTATTGATTGGTATTGATTGGTATTGATTGGTAATGATTGGTAATGATTGGTATTGATTTGTATTGATTGGTATTGATTGGTAATGATTGGTAATGATTGGTATTGATTTATATTGATTGGTATTGATTGGTAATAATTGGTAATGTTTGCATTTACATTTACATTTAAGTCATTTGGCAGACGCTCTTATCCAGAGCGACTTACAAATTGGTGAATTCACCTTATGACATCCAGTGGAACAGCCACTTTACAATAGTGCATCTAAATCATTTAAGGGGGGTGAGAAGGATTACTTTATCCTATCCTAGGTATTCCTTAAAGAGGTGGGGTTTCAGGTGTCTCCGGAAGGTGGTGATTGACTCCGCTGTCCTGGCGTCGTGAGGGAGTTTGTTCCACCATTGTGGGGCCAGAGCAGCGAACAGTTTTGACTGGGCTGAGCGGGAACTGTACTTCCTCAGTGGTAGGGAGGCGAGCAGGCCAGAGGTGGATGAACGCAGTGCCCTTGTTTGGGTGTAGGGCCTGATCAGAGCCTGGAGGTACCTCGGTGCCGCTGGTAATGATTTGTATTGATTGGTAACGATTGGTAATGATTTGTATTGATTGGTATTGATTGGTAATTATTGGTAATGATTGGTATTGGTGGGTAATGATTGGTAATGATTTGTATTGATTGGTAACGATTGGTAATGATTTGTATGGATTGGTATTGATTGGTAATGATTGGTATTGATTGGTAACGATTGGTTATGATTTGTATTGATTGGTATTGATTGGTAATGATTGGTAATAATTGGTAATGATTTGTATGGATTGGTATTGATTGGTAATGATTGGTAATGATTGGTATTGATTGGTAATGATTGGTAATGATTTGTTTTGATTGGTATTGATTGGTAATTATTGGTAATGATTGGTATTGGTGGGTAATGATTGGTATTGATTTGTATTGATTTGTATTGATTGGTAATGAATAGTATTGATTGGTATTGATTGGTAATTATTGGTAATGATTGGTATTGATTTGTGTTGATTGGTATTGATTGGTAATGTTTGGTAATGATTTGTATTGATTGGTAATGATTGGCAATGATTGGTAATGATTTGTATTGATTGGTAATAATTGGTAATGATTGGTATTGATATGTAATGATTTGTATTGATTGGTAATGATTGGTATTGATTGGTAGTGATTGGTTTGATTGGTTTTGATTGGTAATCATTTGTATTGATTGGTATTGATTGGTAATGATTGGTATTGATTGGTATTGATTGGTAATGCTTTGCATTGATTGGTGTTGATTGGTAATGATTGGTATTGATTGGTATTGATTGGTAATGATTGGTAATGATTTGTATTGAATGGTAATGATTGGTAATAATTGGTATTGATCGGTAAAGAATTGTAATGATTGGTATTGATTTGTATTGATTGGTATTGATTGGTAATGATTGGTAATGATTTGTATTGATTTGTAATGATTGGTAATGATTTGTATTGTTTGGTGATGATAGGTAAATTATTTGTATTGATTGGTAATGATTGGTAATGATTTGTATTGATTGGCAATGATTTGTATTGATTGGTACTGATTGGTAATGATTGGTACTGTATGTTGATGTTTTTTGTTGTGACTGGGTTTATATCCTCCTAAAAACGGTTAAATGTTCGTTATTTTCCTGTGGAAACACACACACACACACACACACACACACACACACACACACACACACACACACACACACACACACACACACACACACACACACACACACACACACACACACACACACACACACACACACACACACACACACACACTCCTGGAGCAGTCAATTGAAAATGGTCTGACAACAGCAACCCTCAGTGTTCTGACACCAACCCTCAACGGGAAGCTATGAAATGCTTTGGCTTGCCACCAAGTATGCAATATCTAAATCATTGGCTATAGGAAAGTAACTCAGTATAGGCAGGATACACATAGCAATCAGTGATTGCTCTTTTGCTTCCATCCTCAATACAAAAATGCACTTTTTCTCAATTGACTTTCCTGGGACAAAAAAGAAAAAAGAAAAAAAAGATAAAAAATGCACAAAGCGAAGTCCATACAGAAATCATTTGTTGGGATTGATGTGGAAGAACTTGACTGGCCTGCACAGAGCCTTTGACCTCAACCCCATCAAGCACCTTTGGGATGAATAGAAAAGCCGACTGTGAGCCAGGCCTAATCGCCCCAACATCAGTTCTTGACCTCACTAATGCTCTTGTAGCTGAATGTAAGCAAGTCTCTGCAGCAATGTTCCAACATCTAGTGGAAATCCTTCCCAGAAGAGTGGAGGCTCTTATAGTATTAAAGGGGGGACCACCTCCATACTAATGCCCTCCTTGCTTCCATCTCATAACACACTGGAAGAGACAGTAGGAGAAAGAGCCAATCTCTCATTTCCTCATCAGCTCCATAATGCAACATTCTGCTTCAGTGCATCACACGCACGCACACACATACACACACACACACACACACACACACACACACACACACACACACACACACACACACACACACACACACACACACACACACACACACACACACACACACACACACACACACACACACACACACTGTTCATGGTGTAATTCTAGTAGTCTGGCAGTCAGAGGTCTAGCTCGGTAGTACATTTCATGTCATCACGGATGTACTTTCAGGACCCTCGGGTAGTAAAAGACTATTCAGGACCCTCGGGGAGTAGCAGATTATTCAGGACCCTCTGGGAGTAGCAGATTATTTAGAACCCTCGGGGAGTAGCAGATTATTCAGGACCCTCGGGGAGTAGCAGATTATTCAGGACCCTCTGGGAGTAGCAGATTATTTAGAACCCTCGGGGAGTAGCAGATTATTCAGGACCCTCGGGGAATAGCAGATTATTCAGGACCCTCGGGGAATAGAAGATTATTCAGGACCCTCGGGGAGTAACAGATTATTCAGGACCCTCGGGGAGTAACAGATTATTCAGGACCCTAAAGGAGTAACAGATTATTCAGGACCCTAAAGGAGTAACAGATTATTCAGGACCCTCAGGGAGTAACAGACTATTCAGGGAGTCACCTAAATGGAAGACTATTCCCTCTGTATATAGCCTCTCTATTGTTATTTTATTGCTGCTCTTTAATTATTATTATGATTTTTTTACTTATCTATTTTTTTACTTTAAACTGCATTGTTGGTTAATGGCTTGTAAAGTAATTATTTCACTGTAAGATCTACCTACACCTGTTGTTTTCAGCGCATGTGACAAATACAATTTGAAGGGATTTAGTGCACAACTTTTGACCATGGCCAAAAGGGGTCTGTTTAACATACTCACACTATATGGAGAATAGGTTGCCAGTTAGGACACACCTGCAGACTATTCTAATTTCATTTTATAATTCTGTGCCTGACGGAGACCTTAGATTTGAAACGCTGCTCAATAAAACTGCGGGAGCCTTCAACGGTGTGCAGGTATCTATTCATCATCTCTGGGATCTGGCCTGGTCTACAAGTCATCGTTGCTTTGGGGTCATCCATCCTGAAAAAGAACCCCCCCCCCTCCCCCCAACAACAACAAACATCCACATTAAGAAAATGGGACTCAAACATCCTCGTAATAAAATGCAAACTGCCAACGAGTTTTTGTGCGATTGGGATCACAGTGCTGTATTTCATACTATGAAGTCAGTGACAGTTCATAAAATGTAAATTAGTGTTAGCTGCTGAAACACTTATGGGTCCCCCACAGCTTCCCCAGCTTCCCCAGCTTCCTTAGAACCATATCAATGACTTGTGATACACTGTTATTATCGTTTAGGCTAGGCTAAACATAGTTAATCATGTCCTAGCAATGACAAATGCTAGCAAATTAGCGAGTAATTAGCTGTTAATTCAAAACAAAACAGACATACCATATTAGACAACTTTTCTATTTTAGATCATGCTTGTGAGTGTGGGTTGGATGACAGTGATTGCCATAATTAATTTACTTTGATTTCAGTCCAATTTTGAAGTAATTTGTGAGCGTTCAATTACCTTTTATGGGCTTCTTTGACATTAAGTTCTCATTATATGACTGAGGTCAAGTCCTGCTGGATGCATTCACACTCTGTCATTTCCAGAATTCAGTAATGATACAACTCTGAATGTATTTTCCCCTAACATCACATTTCCATGTATTTACTTATATGTATCAGACCGATAAGTTAGCAATTTGGAATGATTCTGGAGAACCATAACGTGAATCAATATCACCACTGATGAATGCCATTCTATTATAGAACGTCAGAATCATATAAATCATTCTGTGCCAGCATTCTGGGAATCATTTCCTCTTTCATTGTTGTGTTTTTTCCTCCCTCCTTCCCCCTTCTAGTCTCTCTAACAGATGGTGGTGTGGGACGACTGGCTGGCCTAGACTGTTGTGGAAGCCTAGAGCCAAGAGAGATGCTTTCATAAAAGTGAGTGAAAAATATTTTTTTCCATAACTACATAGAAGGCATTATTGTGCTCTGACAATGAGGGATGCCTCAGTATAAATTCCTATCAATGACCGTAATCATGACCCAGTATTAACGTGACTTACAGTGCCTATAAAAAGTTTACTTTTTAAAAAATTTTGCTATCTTAAAATTAAATCTAATAAGGGCTTTACATTTTTAAAAATCCCTACATATCTACCCAACCTACTCCAGATAAAAAACAACAACTAAGATGTCTCGATTGCGTGTCTTCACCCCCCAGAGGTAATACCTGGTGGAAGCATCTTTGGTAGCCATTACAGCAGTGAATCATTTTGAATAAGATTCTTTGTACAACTCTTAGGACAACATAGAGTGCCTTTGGAAAGTTTTCCAACCCCTTTGACTTTTTCCACATTTTGTTACATTGCAGCCCTATTCTAAAATGTATTAAAAAATTAATTATTCATCAATCTAAACAAAATATTCCATAACGACAAAGCAAAACCAGGATTAAAAAAAATAATAACAAAAATATCACATTTACATAAGCATTCAAACCCTTTACTTAGTACTTTGTTGAAGCGCCTTTGGCAGTGATTACAGCCTCAAGTCTTCTTGGGTATGATGCTACAAGCTGTATTTGAGGAGTTCCCACTCTTCTCTACTGATCCTCTCAAGCTCTGTCAGGTTGGATGGGGAGTGTTGCTGCACAGCTATTTTCAGGTCTCTCCAGAGATGTTCGATCAGGTTCAAGTCCAGGCTCTGGCTGGGCCACTCAAGGACATTCAGAGACTTGATCCGAAGCCACTCCTGCGTTGTCTTGGCTATGTGCTTAGGGTCATTGTCATGTTGAAGGTGAACCTTCGCCCCAGTTTGAGGTCCTGAGCACTGGAGCAGGTTTGCATCAAGGATCTCTTTGTACTTTGCTCTGTTCATCTTTGCCTCTATCCTGACTAGTCTCCCTGTCCATTAAAATAACATACAACTGATCAGAAATACAGTGTAGACATTGTTAACATTGTAAATGACTACTGTAGGTGGAAACGGCTGTTTTTTATGGAATATCTACATAGGCTTACAGAGTCTCATTATCAGCAACCATCACTCCTGCGTTCCAATGGCACTTTGTGTTAGCTAATCAAAGTTTATAATTTTAAAATGCTAATTGATCATTTTGCAATTATGTTAGCACAGATGAAAATTGTTGTTCTGATTGAAGAAGCAATAGAATGGGCCTTCTTTAGACTAGTTGAGTATCTGGAGTGTCAGCATTTGTAGGTTAGATTACAGGCTCAAAATGTCCAGAAACAAAGAACTTCCTTCTGAAACTCGTCAGTCTATTCTTGTTCTGAGAAATGAAAGCTATTCCATGCGAGAAATTGCCAAGAAACTGAAGATCTTGTACAACGCTGTGTACTACTCCCTTCACAGAACAGCGCAAACTGGCTCTAACCAGAATATAAAGAGAAGTGGGAGGCCCTGGTGCACAACTGAGCAAGAGGACAAGTACATTAGAGTGTCTAGGTTGAGAAACAGATGCCTCACAGGTTCTCAACTGGCAGCTTCATTAAATAGTACAAGACACCATTCTCAGACTTTCTCTGTCCAGTGTTTGTGTTCTTTTGCCCATTTTAATCTTTATTTGTTATTGGCCAGTCTGAGGTATGGCTTTTTCTTTGCAACTCTGCCTAGAAGACTAGGCTGTAACGTAACAAAAGTAACAAAAAAACGTCAAGGGTTCTGAATACTTTCCGATGGTGTATATCCATTGTTTTTGTCAAAATTGCTCGAGCTCATTGAATTTGATTGGGAATCATTGATGGACCTTCCAACCTTGTCTCTGATTTTCAATCAAATTTAAGTCAGGGGGTGTGAGGTGGGGGGTGTGAGGAACAAAGACAGAATTACTCTTAAATGCAATAATAAAGTATGTAATCTTGCTATATGAAATACTGTACATTACAAAGTAATTGTATTTCTATGGTGTGGACCTGCCAGGGTAGGGGGTGGAGATGAAATCAAATCAAATTTGATTTGTCACATGCGCAAAAATACAACAGGTGTAAATCTTACCATGAAAATTCTTACTTACAAGCTCTTAACCAATAATGCAGAGATTAAAAAAAAGAAGAAAAAAGGTAAGTAAGAAACATTTGCAAAAATAAACGAAAGGAAAAATAGTAACACAATAAAAATAACATTAACGTGGCTACGCACAAGGAGTACCGGTACCGAGTCAATGTGCCGGGGGTGCGAGGTTAAATGAGGTGATTGTAGGCAAAGTGACTATGTATAATACACAGAGAATATAGCAGCAGCATAGGGGAAGAGTGTGAAGGAATGTGAATGTGTGTGTGTGTGTGGCGTCAATATGCATGTTTGTGTACGCTATTTGCATGTGTGTGTGTGTGCGTGCGTGCATGCGTGCGTGTGTGTGTGTGTGTGTGTTGGGGTGAGAGTGAAGTACAGTGTGTGTGTGTGGCATCAATATGCATGTTTGTGTACGTTATTTGCGTGTGTGTGTGTGTGTGTGTGTGTGTGTGTGTGTGTGTGTGTGTGTGTGTGTGTGTGTGTGTGTGTGTGTGTGTGTGTGTGTGTGTGTGTGTGTGTGTGTGTGTGTGTGTGTGTGTGTGTGTGTGTGTGTGTGTGTGTGTGTGTGTGTGTGTGTTGGACTGTCAATGTAGTATGTGTGTGGTTAGTCCAGTGAGTGTGCATCGAACCTTTGCTAGCACAAGTGCAGTGACATGCTTTTCTTGCAAACTCAAAAATGCAATAATCAATAACAGTGTAATATCAGAAGAAGAACACGAGAAATAAGAAAAAATATGAAGAACACAATAAGTAAGTAAGCTTACCATATTTACAATGTGCAGGGATACTGGAGTGATGGAGGTAGATATGTAAAGGGGTAAACATACTATATACAGGGATACTGGAGTGATGGAGGTAGATACAGTATGTATAGGGGTAAACATACTATATACAGGGATACTGTAGTGATGGAGGTAGACACAGTATGTATAGGGCTAAACATACTATATACAGGAATACTGGAGTGATGGAGGTAGATACAGTATGTATAGGGGTAAACATACTATATACAGGGATACTGGAGTGATGGAGGTAGATACAGTATGTATCGGGGTAAACATACTATATACAGGGATACTGGAGTGATGGAGGTAGATACAGTATGTATAGGGGTAAACATACAATATACAGGGATACTGGAGTGATGGAGTGATGGAGATAGATACAGTATGTATAGGGGTAAACATACTATATACAGGCATACTGGGGTGATGGAGGTAGATACAGTATGTATAGGGATAAACATACTATATACAGGGATACTGGAGTGATGGAGGTAGATACAGTATGTATAGGGGTAAACATACTATATACAGGGATACTGTAGTGATGGAGTGATGGAGATAGATACAGTATGTATCGGGGTAAACATACTATATACAGGGATACTGGGGTGATGGAGGTAGATACAGTATGTATAGGGGTAAACATACTATATACAGGGATACTGGAGTGATGGAGTGATGGAGGTAGATACAGTATGTATAGGGGTAAACATACTATATACAGGGAAACTAGAGTGATGGAGGTAGATACAGTATGTATAGGGGTAAACATACTATATACAGGGATACTGGAGTGATGGAGTGATGGAGGTAGATACAGGATTTATAGGGGTAAACATACTATATACAGGGATACTGGAGTGATGGAGGTAGATACAGTATGTATAGGGGTAAACATACTATATACAGGGATACTGGAGTGATGGATGTAGATACAGTATGTATAGGGGTAAACATACTATATACAGGGATACTGTAGTGATGGAGGTAGATACAGTATGTATAGGGGTAAACATACTATATACAGGGATACTGGAGTGATGGAGTGATGGAGATAGATACAGTATGTATAGGGGTAAACATACTATATACAGGCATACTGGGGTGATGGAGGTAGATACAGTATGTATAGGGATAAACATACTATATACAGGGATACTGGAGTGATGGAGGTAGATACAGTATGTATAGGGGTAAACATACTATATACAGGGATACTGTAGTGATGGAGTGATGGAGATAGATACAGTATGTATCGGGGTAAACATACTATATACAGGGATACTGGGGTGATGGAGGTAGATACAGTATGTATAGGGGTAAACATACTATATACAGGGATACTGGAGTGATGGAGTGATGGAGGTAGATACAGTATGTATAGGGGTAAACATACTATATACAGGGATACTGGGGTGATGGAGGTAGATACAGTATGTATAGGGGTAAACATACTATATACAGGGAAACTAGAGTGATGGAGTGATGGAGGTAGATACAGGATTTATAGGGGTAAACATACTATATACAGGGATACTGGAGTGATGGAGGTAGATACAGTATGTATAGGGGTAAACATACTATATACAGGGATACTGGAGTGATGGAGTGATGGAGGTAGATACAGGATTTATAGGGGTAAACATACTATATACAGGGATACTGGAGTGATGGAGGTAGATACAGTATGTATAGGGGTAAACATACTATATACAGGGATACTGGAGTGATGGATGTAGATACAGTATGTATAGGGGTAAACATACTATATACAGGGATACTGGAGTGATAGAGGTAGACACAGTATGTATAGGGGTAAACATACTATATACAGGGATACTGGAGTGATGGAGATAGATACAGTATGTATAGGGGTAAACATACTATATACAGGGATACTGGAGTGATGGAGGTAGATACAGTATGTATAGGGATAAACATACTATATACAGGGATACTGGAGTGATGGAGGTAGATACAGTATGTATAGGGGTGAACATACTATATACAGGGATACTGGAGTGATGGAGTGATGGAGGTAGATACAGTATGAATAGGGGTAAACATACTATATACAGGGATACTGGGGTGATGGAGTGATGGAGGTAGATACAGTATTTATAGGGGTAAACATACTATATACAGGGATACTGGAGTGATGGACGTAGATACAGTATGTATAGGGGTAAACATACTATATACAGGGATACTGGAGTGATGGAGTTAGATACAGTATGTATAGGGGTAAACATACTATATACAGGGATACTGGGGTGATGGAGTGATGGAGGTAGATACAGTATGTATAGGGGTAAACATACTATATACAGGGATACTGTAGTGATGGAGGTAGATACAGTATGTATAGGGGTAAACATACTATATACAGGGATACTGGAGTGATGGAGGTAGATATAGTATGTATAAGGGTAAACATACTATATACAGGGATACTGGAGTGATGGAGGTAGATACAGTATGTATAAGGGTAAACATACTATATACAGGGATACTGGAGTGATGGAGGTAGATACAGTATGTATAGGGGTAAACATACTATATACAGGGATACTGGAGTGATGGAGGTAGATACAGTATGTATAGGGGTAAACATACTATATACAGGGATACTGGAGTGATGGAGTGATGGAGGTAGATACAGTATGTATCGGGGTAAACATACTATATACAGGGATACTGGGGTGATGGAGGTAGATACAGTATGTATAGGGGTAAACATACTATATACAGGGAAACTAGAGTGATGGAGTGATGGAGGTAGATACAGGATTTATAGGCGTAAACATACTATATACAGGGATACTGGAGTGATGGACGTAGATACAGTATGTATCGGGGTAAACATACTATATACAGGGATACTGTAGTGATGGAGTGATGGAGATAGATACAGTATGTATAGGGGTAAACATACTATATACAGGGATACTGGAGTGATGGAGGTAGATACAGTATGTATAGGGGTAAACATACTATATACAGGGATACTGGAGTGATGGAGGTAGATACAGTATGTATAGGGGTAAACATACTATATACAGGGATACTGTAGTGATGGAGTGATGGAGATAGATACAGTATGTATAGGGGTAAACATACTATATACAGGGATACTGGAGTGATGGAGGTAGTTACAGTATGTATCGGGGTAAACATACTATATACAGGGATACTGGAGTGATGGACGTAGATACAGTATGTATAGGGGTAAACATACTATATACAGGGATACTGGAGTGATAGAGGTAGACACAGTATGTATAGGGGTAAACATACTATATACAGGGATACTGGAGTGATGGAGGTAGATACAGTATGTATAGGGGTAAACATACTATATACAGGGATACTGTAGTGATGGAGTGATGGAGATAGATACAGTATGTATAGGGGTAAACATACTATATACAGGGACACTGGAGTGATGGAGTGATGGAGGTAGATACAGGATTTATAGGGGTAAACATACTATATACAGGGATACTGGAGTGATGGACGTAGATACAGTATGTATAGGGGTAAACATACTATATACAGGGATA
Source organism: Oncorhynchus masou masou (assembly GCF_036934945.1). NCBI lineage: Eukaryota > Metazoa > Chordata > Actinopteri > Salmoniformes > Salmonidae > Oncorhynchus > Oncorhynchus masou. Next base: position 39,353,635 of record NC_088227.1, on the reverse strand, counting down.
CTGGAGTGATGGAGTGATGGAGGTAGATACAGTATGTATCGGGGTAAACATACTATATACAGGGATACTGGAGTGATGGACGTAGATACAGTATGTATTGGGGTGAACATACTATATACAGGGATACTGGAGTGATGGAGTTAGATACAGTATGTATAGGGGTAAACATACTATATACAGGGATACTGGGGTGATGGAGTGATGGAGGTAGATACAGTATGTATAGGGGTAAACATACTATATACAGGGATACTGGAGTGATGGAGGTAGATGCAGTATTTATAGGGATAAACATACTATATACAGGGATACTGGAGTGATGGAGGTAGATACAGTATGTATAGGGGTAAACATACTATATACAGGGATACTGGAGTAATGGGGTTAGATACAGTTTGTATAGGGGTAAACATACTATATACAGGGATACTGGAGTGATGGATGTAGATACAGTATGTATAGGGGTAAACATACTATATACAGGGATACCGGAGTGATGGATTGATGGAGGTAGATACAGTATGTATAGGGGTAAACATACTATATCCAGGGATACTGGAGTGATGGAGGTAGATACAGTATGTATCGGGGTAAACATACTATATACAGGGATACCGGAGTGATGGATTGATGGAGGTAGATACAGTATGTATAGGGGTAAACATACTATATCCAGGGATACTGGAGTGATGGAGGTAGATACAGTATGTATAGGGGTAAACATACTATATACAGGGATACTGGAGTGATGGAGGTAGATACAGTATGTATAGGGGTAAACATACTATATACAGGGATACTGGAGTGATGGAGTGATGGAGATAGATACAGTATGTATAGGGGTAAACATACTATATACAGGGATACTGGAGTGATGGAGTGATGGAGATAGATACAGTATGTATAGGGGTAAACATACTATATACAGGGATACTGGAGTGATGGAGGTAGATACAGTATGTATAGGGGTAAACATACTATATACAGGGATACTGGAGTGATGGAGGTAGATACAGTATGTATAGGGGTAAACATACTATATACAGGGATACTGGAGTGATGGAGTGATGGAGATAGATACAGTATGTATCGGGGTAAACATACTATATACAGGGATACTGGAGTGATGGAGGTAGATACAGTATGTATAGGGCTAAACATACTATATACAGGGATACTGGAGTGATGGAGGTAGATACAGTATGTATAGGGGTAAACATACTATATACAGGGATACTGGAGTGATGGAGTGATGGAGATAGATACAGTATGTATTGGGGTCCAATCTACCAGGTGAGTCAGTGGGGAAAAAAATACAATAAATACAAATTAAAATAAGGGGTCAGTGCAAATAGTCCAGGTAGCCACTTGACTGCTAACTGCTAAGGAACCCTTTGGTTCTAGAAGTGGTCCCATCGATACCACTTGCCGTAGCAGAGAGAGAACAGTCTATGACTAGGGTGGCAGGAGTCTTTGACCATTTTGAGGGCCTTCCTCTGACACCACCTCGTGTAGAGGTCCTGGATGGCAGGACGCTTGGCCCCTAGTGTTGTACGAGGGCCGAACGCATTACCCTCTGTGGCGCCTTGCGGTCGGATGCTGAGCAGTTGCCATAACAAGCGGTGATGCAACCAGTCAGGATGTTCTCAATGGTGCATCTGTAGAACCTTTTTCGGTGGATGGAACATGTGTCGAATAAATTACCAGGAAGCTTGTCACGGCTGACGGGGAGTCGGTCTCCATAGGAACCACTGCAGCACCACAGAGCTGAAGGAACAGGTTTTATGGATGACAGGCCTGTTAAAATAAGTCTACTGGGTCATACGCTTCACTTAAACCAGACGGTATTAAGTGTAAATTATATTAATCAGGTGTTTTTTTTTAACATTTGTCCTATTTCACACATGTCAAAGTGTATTATGTTTATTGGAAACTAATTCTTGTTTTGCACCCTCGGAGAGGAGAGTTCTCACCAGGGATCAGACATTGCTGACAGCGACCTTGGAGCGATTAGGGTTAAGTGTCATGCTCATGTGCACATATATATAATAATATAATAATATATCCCATTTAGCAGACGCTTTTGTCCAAAGCGACTTACAAGTCGGCTGGGGCCACTACTTTTAAATATGGGTGGCCCCAGTGGGAATCGAACCCACGACGCTTGGCGTTGCAAGCGCCATGCTCTACCGACTGAGCCACACAGGACTCATCTGGTCAGCGCACGGATTCAAAACCT
>NC_088227.1:39291396-39348896 GCF_036934945.1 Oncorhynchus masou masou | reverse complement strand
ACACACACGCGCGCACGCACGCACATACATACAAACACACGAACATACATACAAACACACAAACACAAATACTCTGTTTTGAAGTCATGCAAAACTCCTGGTGTTTTTCCTGTGTTCCTGATTATCACTAATATAATATTATTAGACGTATCACTGGCTGCCCTCAGGGATGATCTGCTGGCACAAGCCTCTGACCCCAAAAACAAAAACAATTTGTTCCTAAAAACAAACGTGTGTATGTTGTATTGAGGACGGATGTAAGGACCACTGACAGGGGAAACAATAGCCACTTTGTTAGAGCTCAGAACCTTCCACCAACCAGACAGACCCCAGTGTGTTCTGTTCCTATGGCGACCTCCTGGACCTCCACTCTCTGCGGCATTCCGGGCATTCCGTGGACCATTAGCTGACACAACAGAGTCTTACATTTACACACATAGGCACAAAGACGCACACAAGCACACAAACACACACAAACACATACACACACACTCCCTGCCCCCTAGTGTGGCTATCTCTGCCAAGCCCTGTTATGTAATTGATCCCTCCCCCTCCCTCCCTCCCTCCCTCCCTCCCTCCCTCCCTCCCTCCCTCCCTCCCTCCCTCCCTCCCTCCCTCCCTCCCTCCCTCCCTCTCTCCCTCCCTCTCTTCCTTCCTCCAGCCCTATCTCCCTCCCTACACTCCTTCAGATCCAACAGAATGCTTATGCTAGCTGCTCCACAAGGGAAGTCACAGAGCTGAGACAGCGTTGTACCCAAAGGATCTGGAACAAACCTTGTTGTCTGTCTGCTCACATACAGTACATTCCCTGGGAGGGGCCTTCTGGACTCCTGGGCATCTGAGGTCATGTATCTGTCTTCATGTGCTGGCATCCTGCAGTTGTTTATTGAAGAACTTGACCAGAGTACAGTACACGTTCATAGTTTCTTCCTCTATCCTTCTATCCATCCATCAATCCCACCTCCATATATCCTTCTATCCATCCATCAATCCCACCTCCATATATCCTTCTATCCATCCATCAATCCCACCTCCATATATCCTTCTATCCATCCATCAATCCCACCTCCATATATCCTTCTATCCATCCATCAATCCCACCTCCATATATCCTTCTCTCTTTCCTTTTTTTCACCCCTCCCCTCTCCTTCTCCTCTTTTACCCTCCCTCCTTCCCTCTCCTTCTCCTCGTTTAGCATCCCTCCTTCCTTCTCCTCTTTTACCCCTCTTCCCTCTCCTTCTCCTCTTTTACCCTCCCTCCTTCCTTCTCTTCTTTTACCCTCCCTCCCTCCCTCTCCTTCTCTTTTACCCTCCTTGCCTCTCCTTCTCCTCTTTTACCCTCCCTCCTTCCCTCTCCTCCTCTTTTACCCTCCCTTCTTCCTTCTCCTTCTCCTCTTTTACCCTCCCTCCTTCCCTCTCCTTCTCCTCTTTTACCCTCCTTCCCTCTCCTTCTCCTCGTTTAGCATCCCTCCTTCCTTCTCCTCTTTTACCCCTCTTCCCTCTCCTTCTCCTCTTTTACCCTCCCTCCTTCCCTCTCCTTCTCCTCTTTTACCCTCCCTCCTTCCCTCTCCTTCTCCTCTTTTACCCTCCCTCCTTCCCTCTCCTTCTCCTCTTTTACCCTCCCTCCTTCCCTCTCCTTCTCCTCTTTTACCCTCCCTCCTTCCCTCTCCTTCTCCTCTTTTACCTTCCCTCCTTTCCTCTCCTTCTTCTTCTGTCTTTCACCATGAGTCAGTTAGTAACCCCTCACCCCTTTCCCCTCCTTCTCCCCCTATGCACCCTCTCTCTCTCTGTCTCTCTGTCTCTATCTCTGCCTCTCTCTCTCTCTCTCTCTCTCCCTCTCTCTCTCTCTCTCTCTCTCTCTCAGCCCCTATGTCCTTTCTTTATGGAAACGGATACCCTCCAGTCACCTTTAAGGGGATGCCCCTTTACTCTGTACTGCTGCCAGTCAGATCCTGGCATCATAGATCACGTCTTTACAGCGGTCACCTCAAAATAATGTGAATAAATGTTGTTCCATAGTCAACAGACTAAATTGCCATGTATGGAACTAAGGATATATCCACAATTGAATGGCGTTTAACTCATGTGTCAAGACTTTAGGCAACGCATGACAGAAAATCCAAAGCGCGTCACAGAAGCGGAGTCCCCCTAAAACACATTATATTTAGCTGTCCGTGACTGGTTCTGTTTCACAGGGGGCTTTTGGAATCCTGACTGATGACTCAGCCCCTAAAGATATACAGTGAATGAAGGATCTCCAGCTAGACCGGAGGTTCCCAGGCGTGTTGGTGTAATGACCTTCTAAAACCTCTTGGGGAAAAAAATGCTATGTGACCCACCAAGTAAACCAAACCAGTAGGCTATTTCTACACAAGACCCGGGTCTTAGTATACGACCAAAAAAGGATCAGCCAAAACCCAATAGTTGGTCATTCTTGACCCACCATTTGAGCAAACATCGGGCTAAACCGGTGTTTCCCAATCCCTTCCTTGAGTACCTCCAGGAATGCAATGTTTTGCTTTAGTCCAGAGTTAGCGCACATGATTTAACTAATTCACTAATCATTAAGCCCTTCGGGAACTCAAGGAATGGATTGGGAAAAACGGGCTTGAACTGTCTGAACTCTGTGTTCTTTTAAAACAGAAATTTGACTCATCATATTTCAGTGGGAGTGAGACCAACGGACTGTCACTTCAAGGACAGGGCTCATTGGTCTATCTCTCCATTCCATACGTAGCACATATAGACCGACATACCAGAATAGGTCAATAAGAAATATACTTTCCCTAGAATTGTCCCTCTTAAAGCAGTTTGGTGTGAACAGATGATTTAGATATATGAGTTACCACTAAGCCCCGATGTCATGATAGAGTAACATCTCTACGTTGTCCATATTAGGACAGAGTGGTATTTCCATGGAAGTTGTGTTCTTCAGAGTCACTTGGAGTCAGTCTGCCCTAACATGGACACGGTGTCCCCTGAACTCTTCCTCTCCTTCCTCTATTGTCTGAATGTTGGAGAGTATTTGAACGATTCACAATACGTGTATAAATTCTTAACAGACAGTAAGCGATCTGCTGCATGTATTACAGCAGTCAAACCCACATAGGTTACAACAGTCAAACTCCCATAGGTTACAGCATTCAAACTCCCATGTTACAACAGTCAAACCCCCATAGGTTACAGCAGTCAAACACAAATAGGTTACAGCAGTCAAACTCCCATAGGTTACAGCAGTCAAACTCCCATGTTACAACAGTCAAACCCCCATAGGTTACAGCAGTCAAACTCAAATATGTTACAGCAGTCAAACTCCCATAGGTTACAGCAGTCAAACTACCATGTTACAGCACTCAAACTCCCGTAGGTTACAGCAGTCAAACCCCCATAGGGTGCAGCAGTCAAAATCCCATAGGTTACAGCAGTCAAACTCCCATAGGTTACAGCAGTCAAACTCCCATGTTACAACAGTCAAACTCCCATGTTACAGCAGTCAAACTCCCATAGGTTACAGCAGTCAAACCTCCATGATACAACAGTCAAACTCACATGTTACAAAAGTCAAACTCCCATAGGTTACAGCAGTCAAACTCCTGTGTTACAGCAGTCAAACTCCCATAGGTTACAGCAGTCAAACTCCCATGTTACAACAGTCAAACTCCCATAGGTTACAGAAGTCAAACTCCCATAGGTTACAGCAGTCAAACTCACATGTTACAACAGTCAAACTACCAGGTTACAGCAGTCAAACACCCATGTTACAACAATCAAACTCCCATGTGACAACATTCAAACTCCCATGTGACAACATTCAAACTCCCATGTTACAACAGTCAAACTCACATGTTACAAAAGTCAAACTCCCATAGGTTACAGCAGTCAAACTCCTGTGTTACAGCAGTCAAACTCCCATAGGTTACAGCAGTCAAACTCCCATGTTACAACAGTCAAACTCCCATAGGTTACAGAAGTCAAACTCCCATAGGTTACAGCAGTCAAACTCCAATGTTACAACAGTCAAACTCCCAGATTACAGCAGTCAAACCCCCATAGGTTACAGCAATCAAACTCCCATGTTACAGCAGTCAAACACCCAGGTTATAGCAGTCAAACTCCCATGTTACAACAGTCAAACTCCCATGATACAACAGTCAAACTCCCATAGGTTACAGCAGTCAAACTCCCATAGGTTACAGCAGTCAAACTCCAATGTTACAACAGTCAAACTCCCATAGGTTACAGAAGTCAAAATCCCATAGGTTACAGCAGTCAAACTCCAATGTTACAACAGTCAAACTCCCAGATTACAGCAGTCAAACTCCCATAGGTTACAGCAGTCAAACTCCCATAGGTTACAGAAGTCAAAATCCCATAGGTTACAGCAGTCAAACTCCAATGTTACAACAGTCAAACTCCCAGATTACAGCAGTCAAACCCCCATAGGTTACAGCAATCAAACTCCCATGTTACAGCAGTCAAACACCCAGGTTATAGCAGTCAAACTCCCATGTTACAACAGTCAAACTCCCATGATACAACAGTCAAACTCCCATGTTACAGCACTCAAACTCCCAGGTTACAGCAGTCAAACTCCCATGTTACAGCAGTCAAACTCCCATATGGTACAGCAGTCAAACTCCCATGTTACAACAGTCAAACTCCCATGTTACAACAGTCAAACTCCCATAGGTTACAGAAGTCAAACTTCCATAGGTTACAGCAGTCAAACTCCCATAGGTTACAGCAGTCAAACTCCCATAGGTTACAACAGTCAAACTCCCATAGGTTACAGAAGTCAAACCCCCATAGGTTACAGCAATCAAACTCCCATGTTACAGCAGTCAAACTCCCATGTTACAACAGTCAAACTCCCATGTTACAACAGTCAAACTCCCATGTTACAACAGTCAAACTCCCATGTTACAACAGTCAAACTCCCATGTTACAACAGTCAAACTCCCATGTTACAGCAATCAAACTCCCAGGTTACAGCAGTCAATCCCCCATAGGTTACAGCAATCAAACTCCCATGTTACAGCAGTCAAACTCCCATGTTACAACAGTCAAACTCCCATGTTACAACAGTCAAACTCCCATGTTACAACAGTCAAACTCCCATGTTACAACAGTCAAACTCCCATGTTACAGCAATCGAACTCCCAGGTTACAGCAGTCAATCCCCCATAGGTTACAGCAATCAAACTCCCATGTTACAGCAGTCAAACTCCCATGTTACAACAGTCAAACTCCCATGTTACAACAGTCAAACTCCCATGTTACAACAGTCAAACTCCCATGTTACAACAGTCAAACTCCCATGTTACAGCAATCGAACTCCCAGGTTACAGCAGTCAATCCCCCATAGGTTACAGCAATCAAACTCCCATGTTACAGCAGTCAAACTCCCATGTTACAACAGTCAAACTCCCATGTTACAACAGTCAAACTCCCATGTTACAACAGTCAAACTCCCATGTTACAACAGTCAAACTCCAATGTTACAGCAATCGAACTCCCAGGTTACAGCAGTCAATCCCCCATAGGTTACAGCAATCAAACTCCCATGTTACAGCAGTCAAACTCCCATGTTACAACAGTCAAACTCCCATGTTACAACAGTCAAACTCCCATAGGTTACAGAAGTCAAACTCCCATGGGTTACAGCAGTCAAACTCCCATGTTACAACAGTCAAACTCCCATGTTACAACAGTCAAACTCCCATGTTACAACAGTCAAACTCCCATAGGTTACAGCAGTCAAACCCCCATAGGTTACAGCAATCAAACTCCCATGTTACAGCAGTCAAACTCTCAGGTTACAGCAGTCAAACTCCCATGTTACAACAGTCAAACTCCCATGTTACAACAGTCAAACTCCCATGTTACAGCAATCAAACTCCCAGGTTACAGCAGTCAAACTCCCATGTTACAGCAGTCAAACTCCCATATGGTACAGCAGTCAAACTCCCATGTTACAACAGTCAAACTCCCATGTTACAACAGTCAAACTCCCATAGGTTACAGAAGTCAAACTCCCATAGGTTACAGCAGTCAAACTCCGATGTTACAACATTCAAACTCCCAGGTTACAGCAGTCAAACCCCCATAGGTTACAGCAATCAAACTCCCATGTTACAGCAGTCAAACTCTCAGGTTACAGCAGTCAAACTCCCATGTTACAACAGTCAAACTCCCATGTTACAACAGTCAAACTCCCATGTTACAGCAATCAAACTCCCAGGTTACAGCAGTCAAACTCCCATGTTACAGCACTCAAACTCCCATATGGTACAGCAGTCAAACTCCCATGTTACAACAGTCAAACTCCCATGTTACAACAGTCAAACTCTCATAGGTTACAGAAGTCAAACTTCCATAGGTTACAGCAGTCAAACTCCCATAGGTTACAGCAGTCAAACTCCCATAGGTTACAGAAGTCAAACTCCCATAGGATACAGCAGTCAAACTCCCATGTTACAACTGTCAAACTCCCAGGTTACAGCAGTCAAACCCCCATAGGTTACAGCAATCAAACTCCCATGTTACAGCAGTCGAACTCCCATGTTACAGCAGTCAAACTCCCATGTTACAGCAGTCAAACTCCCATGTTACAACAGTCAAACTCCCATGTTACAGCAATCGAACACCCAGGTTGCAGCAGTCAATCCCCCATAGGTTACAGCAATCAAACTCCCATGTTACAGCAGTCAACCTCCCATGTTACAACAGTCAAACTCCCATGTTACAACAGTCAAACTCCCATGTTACAACAGTCAAACTCCCATAGGTTTTTTCTCCTCATATATACTGAAGGACAGTGCAGTCCTGTAGGTGATCCACTCCACCTGTAACAGTATAACGGACACACACACACACACACACACACACACACACGCACGCACGCACGCACGCGCACACGCACACGCACACGCACACACACACACACAGTAGTAGGTGATACATCATCTGTAACAGTAGTTAAGCCTTGTCCTTAGCATCACGTGAGGTTGGATCTGGTCTGGTCTGCCAGTACACCACATCTGTCTGTCTCTGCTATTTACAGTCTCCCTGTTGGATATCACATCCCTGAGCCTGTCTATAGCTTCTTCCCTGTAGGTCACTCTACTCTACTCTAGGTACATTCCAGGAACCAGAGTCTATATGAGCTCCATGTTGGTTTTTATTAGCAGTAAAACCTTTAACCCCACCCACCGCCCTCTGAGATCCCGCTATAGCTGGAGCTGAATGGGGATTTAGTGTGGACTTCAATCAGGATTTAAAATGGTGGCTAACCTGTGGAGACATGCTTCAAAAGATGCAGGATCTTAATTTGATCTCTGTTTTGTTGACTCGTGATTTACATACATTCACTGAGAACCGACACGAACACATGGTTATATTAACAGCAGTCCACATTTCATGTAGCACACTTTTTTTTCTAGCTAATAGCCTGTCACGCCCTGACCTGAGTATTCTTTGTTTTCTTTTATATTTTGGTTAGGTCAGCGTGTGACATGGGTGATGTATGTGTGTTTGCACTGTCTAGGGTTTTTTGTAGGTTTATGGGGTTGTTTACCATCTAGGTGTTTATGTATGTCTATGGTTGCCTAGATTGGTCCTCAATTAGAGGCAGGTGTTAATCGTTGTCTCTGATTGGGAACCATATTTAGACAGCCATCTTCTTTGAGTATTTCGTGGGATATTGTCTATGTGATGTTGCATGTTTGCGCTCAGTTTTGGTAGCGGTCGTCTTGTTATTTTGTTTGTTTAGTGTACTTCGTGTTTTCCGGCTTTCATTAAAAAGATGTGTTCGCATCACTACGACGATCGTAACATAGCCTAACCACCGATCAAGCAACTTTATCTACTGAACATTGAAATGCTGTTGCCGCAGAATTATTTTGCTGTAACATTATAGGTCAAATTAAGCTCCTCCATCTGTATGATTGCGTCAGAAATGACTATAAAAGTAGTGCACTATAATGGGAATAGGTTGCCATTTGGAATGCAGATATTAGTGATGGACCAGCATACATGTGCAGTTCTGGATAACGTGAATGTTTGTGATTCTGGGTTCATAAATGTGTCTGGGTTGGAGTATTGTTAGTCTACAGCAGGTATCTGACTACTGTCTGCCAGTATCTGATATCCTACAGCAGGTTTCTGACTACTGTCTGCCAGTATCTGATATCCTACAGCAGGTATCTGACTACTGTCTGCCGGTATCTGATAATCTACAGCAGGTATCTGATCATCTACAGCAGGTATCTGACTACTGTCTGCCGGTATCTGATCATCTACAGCAGGTATCTGACTACTGCTGCCAGTATCTGATAATCTACAGCAGGTATCTGACTACTGTCTGCCAGTATCTGATATCCTACAGCAGGTATCTGACTACTGTCTGCCGGTATCTGATCATCTACAGCAGGTATCTGACTACTGTCTGCCGGTATCTGATAATCTACAGCAGGTATCTGACTACTGTCTGCCGGTATCTGATCATCTACAGCAGGTATCTGACTACTGTCTGCCGGTATCTGATCATCTTCAGCAGGTATCTGACTACTGTCTGCCGGTATCTGATCATCTACAGCAGGTATCTGACTACTGTCTGCCGGTATCTGATCATCTACAGCAGGTATCTGACTACTGTCTGCCGGTATCTGATCATCTACAGCAGGTATCTGACTACTGTCTGCCAGTATCTGATATCCTACAGCAGGTTTCTGACTACTGTCTGCCGGTATCTGATCATCTACAGCAGGTATCTGACTACTGCTGCCAGTATCTGATAATCTACAGCAGGTATCTGACTACTGCTGACAGTATCTGATATCCTACAGCAGGTATCTGACTACTGCTGACAGTATCTGATATCCTACAGCAGGTATCTGACTACTGCTGACAGTATCTGATATCCTACAGCAGGTATCTGACTACTGCTGACAGTATCTGATAATCTACAGCAGGTCTCTGATCATCTACAGCAGGTATCTGACTACTGTCTGCCGGTATCTGATCATCTACAGCAGGTATCTGACTACTGTCTGCCGGTATCTGATCATCTACAGCAGGTATCTGACTACTGTCTGCCGGTATCTGATCATCTACAGCAGGTATCTGACTACTGCTGCCAGTATCTGATAATCTACAGCAGGTATCTGACTACTGCTGCCAGTATCTGATATCCTACAGCAGGTATCTGACTACTGCTGACAGTATCTGATATCCTACAGCAGGTATCTGACTACTGCTGCCAGTATCTGATAATCTACAGCAGGTATCTGACTACTGCTGACAGTATCTGATATCCTACAGCAGGTATCTGACTACTGCTGCCAGTATCTGATATTCTACAGCAGGTATCTGACTACTGCTGCCAGTATCTGATATTCTACAGCAGGTATCTGACTACTGCTGACAGTATCTGATATCCTACAGCAGGTATCTGACTACTGCTGACAGTATCTGATATCATACAGCAGGTATCTGACTACTGCTGACAGTATCTGATATCCTACAGCAGGTATCTGACTACTGTCTGCCGGTATCTGATAATCTACAGCAGGTATCTGACTACTGTCTGCCGGTATCTGATAATCTACAGCAGGTATCTGACTACTGCTGCCAGTATCTGATATCCTACAGCAGGTATCTGACTACTGCTGACAGTATCTGATATCATACAGCAGGTATCTGACTACTGCTGACAGTATCTGATATCCTACAGCAGGTATCTGACTACTGTCTGCCGGTATCTGATAATCTACAGCAGGTATCTGACTACTGTCTGCCGGTATCTGATCATCTACAGCAGGTATCTGACTACTGTCTGCCGGTATCTGATCATCTACAGCAGGTATCTGACTACTGTCTGCCGGTATCTGATCATCTACAGCAGGTATCTGACTACTGTCTGCCGGTATCTGATCATCTACAGCAGGTATCTGACTACTGCTGCCAGTATCTGATCATCTACAGCAGGTATCTGACTACTGTCTGCCAGTATCTGATATCATACAGCAGGTATCTGACTACTGCTGACAGTATCTGATATCCTACAGCAGGTATCTGACTACTGTCTGCCAGTATCTGATATCATACAGCAGGTATCTGACTACTGCTGACAGTATCTGATATCCTACATCTTTTATTTGTTTTATTTTTTACCTTTATTTAACAAAGCAAGTCAGTTAAGAACAAAATCTTATTTACAATGACTGCCTAGGCACAGTGGGTTAATTGCCTGTTCAGGGGCAGAACGACAGATTTGTACCTTGTCAGCTCCGGTGTGCGTGTGTGTGTGTGTGCGTGTGTGTGCGTGTGTGTGTGTGTGTGTGTGTATAGAGAACACTGACTGCATAGAGAACACTGACCCCATAGAGAACACTGACACCACAGAGAACAGTGACTCCATAGAGAACACAGACCCCATAGAGAACACAGACCCCATAGAGAACACTGCCCCCATAGAGAACACTGACCCCATAGAGAACACTGACCCAACAGAGAACACTGACCCCATAGAGAACACCAACCCCATAGAGAACACTGACCCCATAGAGAAGACTGACCCATAGAGAACACTGACCCCATAGAGAACACTGACCCCATAGAGAACACTGACCCAACAGAGAACACTGACCCCATAGAGAACACTGACCCCATAAAGAACACTGACCCCATAGAGAACACCAACCCCATAGAGAACACTGACCCCATAGAGAACACTGACACATAGAGAACACTGACCCCATAGAGAACACTGACTCCATAGAGAACACTGACCCCATAGAGAACACTGAGAACACTGAGAACACTGAACCCATAGAGAACACTGACCCCATAGAGAACACTGAGAACACTGACCCCATAGAGAACACTGAAAACACTGAGAACACTGACCCCATAGAGAACACTGACCCCATAGAGAACACTGAGAACACTGACCCAATAGAGAACACTGACTCCATAGAGAACACTGACGCATAGAGAACACTGACCCCATAGAGAACACTGACTCCATAGAGAACACTGACCCCATAGAGAACACTGAGAACACTGAGAACACTGCTCGGCCCACCTCCCATTTCCCTACACCTTATTCCACCCTCAGACGGAGAGGTCACCTACAGGCCAGTTGGAGTTTGCCACCCTTTGAAGGAGGAGTCTTCAAGAGGGGTCTCAGAGGAGAATTCATGTTTTTTTCTGTGGGTTAGTTAGTTAGACGGGGAGGGTGTTCTATGGGTTAGTTAGTTAGACAGGGAGGGTGTTCATGGGTTAGTTAGTTAGACAGGTAAGGTGTTCTGTGGGTTCGTTAGTTAGACGGGGAGGATGTTCTGTGGGTTAGTTAGTTAGACAGGGAGGGTGTTCTATGGGTTAGTTAGTTAGACAGGGAGGGTGTTCTATGGGTTAGTTACTTAGTTAGACAGGGAGGGTGTTCTATGGATTAGTTAGTTAGACAGGGAGGGTGTTCTATGGGTTAGTTAGTTAGATGGGGAGGGTATTCCGTGGGTTAGTTCGTTAGACAGGGAGGGTGTTCTATGGGTTAGTTAGTTAGGCAGGGAGGGTGTTTTGTGGGTTAGTTAGTTAGACAGGGAGGGTGTTCTATGGGTTAGTTAGTTAGTTAGACAGGGAGGGTGTTCTATGGGTTAGTTAGTTAGACAGGGAGGTTGTTCTATGGGTTAGTTAGTTAGACAGGGAGGGTGTTCTATGGGTTAGTTAGTTAGACAGGGAGGGTGTTCTATGGGTTAGTTAGTTAGACAGGGAGGGTGGATTGAGGGTGAGGCCAAGGAGGCCTTTGTCTCACTTCCTTTCTCCTATCCCCTCCTCTCCCCTCTCTCTCCTCACCTCTCCTATCCCCTCCTCTCCCCTCTCTCTCATCACCTCTCCTATCCCCTCCTCTCCCCTCTCTCTCCTCACCTCATCCCCTCCTCCCCCTACCCACCTCCCCTCCTCTCCCTCTCTCTCCTCACCTCTCCTATCCCCTCCTCTCCCCTCTCTCTCCCACCTCTCCTATCCCCTCCTCTCCCCTCTCTCCCTCACCTCTCCTATCCCCTCCTCTCCCCTCCTCTCCTCACCTCTCCTATCCCCTCCTCTCCCCTCATCTCTCCTCACCTCTCCTATCCCCTCCTCTCCCATCTCTCTCCTCACCTCTCCTATCCCCTCCTCTCCCATCTCTCTCCTCACCTCTCCTATCCCCTCCTCTCCCATCTCTCCTATCACCTCTCCTCTCCCCTCTCTCTCCTCACCTCTCCTATCCCCTCCTCTCCCCTTCTCTCTCCTCACCTCTCCTATCCCCTCCTCTCCCCTCTCTCTCCTCACCTCTCCTATTCCCCTCCCCTCTCTCTCCTCACCTCTCCTATCCCCTCCTCTCCCTCCTCCCCTCCTCTCCCTCTCTCCTCACCTCTCCTATCCCCTCCTCTCCCCCTCTCTCCTCACCTCTCCTATCCCCTCCTCTCCCCTCTCTCTCCTCACCTCTCCTATCCCCTCCTCTCCCCTCTCTCTACCCACCTCTCCTCTCCCCTCTCTCTCCTCACATCTCCTATCCCCTCCTCTCCCCTCTCTCTCCTCACCTCTCCTATCCCCTCCTCTCCCCTCTCTCTCCTCACCTCTCCTATCCCCTCCTCTCCCCTCTCTCTCCTCACCTCTCCTATCCCCTCCTCTCCCCCCTCTCTCCTCACCTCTCCTATCCCCTCCTCTCCCTTCTCTCTCCTCACCTCTCCTATTCCCTCCTCTCCCTCTCTCTCCTCACCTCTCCTCTCCCCTCTCTCTCCTCACCTCTCCTATCCCCTCCTCTCCCCTCTCTCCTCACCTCTCCTATCCCCTCCTCTCCCCTCTCTCTCCTCACCTCTCCTATCCCCTCCTCTCCCCTCTCTCTTCACCTCTCCTATCCCCTCTCTCTCCTCACCTCTCCTGTCCCCTCCTCTCCCCTCTCTCTCCTCACCTCTCCTATCCCCTCCTCTCCCCCTCTCTCCTCACCTCTCCTATCCCCTCCTCTCCCTTCTCTCCTCCTCACCTCTCCTATCCCCTCCTTTCCCCTCTCTCTCCTCACCTCTCCTATCCCCTCCTCTCCCCTCTCTCTCATCACCTCTCCTATCTCCTCCTCTCCCCTCTCTCTCCTCACCTCTCCTATCCCCTCCTCTCCGCTCTCTCTCCTCACCTCTCCTATCCCCTCCTCTCCCATCTCTCTCCTCACCTCTCCTATCCCCTCCTCTCCCCTCTCTCTCCTCACCTCTCCTATCCCCTCCCCTCCCCTCTCTCTACTCACCTCTCCTATCCCCTCCTCTCCCCTCTCTCCTCACCTCTCCTATCCCCTCCTCTCCCTTCTCTCTCCTCACCTCTCCTATCCCCTCCTCTCCCCTCTCTCCTCACCTCTCCTCTCCCCTCTCTCTCCTCACCTCTCCTATCCCCTCCTCTCCCCTCTCTCTCCTCACCTCTCCTATCCCCTCCTCTCCCCTCTCTCCCTCACCTCTCCTATCCCCCTCTCTCCCTCTCTCTCTCACCTCTCCTATCCCCTCCTCTCCCTTCTCTCTCCTCACCTCTCCTATTCCCTCCTCTCCCCTCTCTATCCTCACCTCTCCTCTCCCCTCTCTCTCCTCACCTCTCCTATCCCCTCCTCTCCCCTCTCTCCTCACCTCTCCTATCCCCTCCTCTCCCCCTCTCTCTCCTCACCTCTCCTATCCCCTCCTCTCCCCCTCTCTTCACCTCTCCTATCCCCTCTCTCTCCTCACCTCTCCTGTCCCCTCCTCTCCCCTCTCTCTCCTCACCTCTCCTATCCCCTCCTCTCCCCTCTCTCCCTCACCTCTCCTATCCCCTCCTCTCCCTTCTCTCTCCTCACCTCTCCTATCCCCTCCTTTCCCCTCTCTCTCCTCACCTCTCCTATCCCCTCCTCTCCCCCTCTCTCTCATCATCTCTCCTATCTCCTCCTCTCCCCTCTCTCTCCTCACCTCTCCTATCCCCTCCTCTCCGCTCTCTCTCCTCACCTCTCCTATCCCCTCCTCTCCCATCTCTCTCCTCACCTCTCCTATCCCCTCCTCTCCCCTCTCTCTCCTCACCTCTCCTATCCCCTCCTCTCCCCTCTCTCTACTCACCTCTCCTATCCCCTCCTCTCCCCTCTCTCTCCTCACCTCTCCTATCCCCTCCTCTCCCTTCTCTCTCCTCACCTCTCCTATCCCCTCCTCTCCCCTCTCTCTCCTCACCTCTCCTCTCCCCTCTCTCTCCTCACCTCTCCTATCCCCTCCTCTCCCCTCTCTCTCCTCACCTCTCCTATCCCCTCCTCTCCCCTCTCTCTCCTCACCTCTCCTATCCCCTACTCTCCCCTCTCTCTTCTCATCTCTCATATCCCCTCCTCTCCCCTCTCTCTCCTCACCTCTCCTATCCCCTCCTCTCCCCTCTCTCTCCTCTCCTCTCCTATCCCCTCCTCTCCCCTCTCTCTCCTCACCTCTCCTATCCCCTCCTCTCCCCTCTCTCTCCTCTCCTCTCCTATCCCCTCCTCTCCCCTCACTCTCCTCACCTCTCCTATCCCCTCCTCTCCTATCTCTCTCCTCACCTCTCCTATCCCCTCCTTTCCCCTCTCTCTCCTCACCTCTCCTATCCCCTCTTCTCCCCTCCTCTCCTCACATCTCCTGTCCCCTCCTCTCCCCTCACCTCTCCTATCCCCTCCTCTCCCCTCTCTCTCCTCACGTCTCCTATCCCCTCCTCTCCCCTCTCTCTCCTCACCTCTCCTATCCCCTCCTCTCCCCTCTCTCTCCTCACCTCTCCTATCCCCTCCTCTCCCCTCTCTCTCGCCTCTCTCTCCTCACCTCTCCTATCCCCTCCTTTCCCCTCTCTCTCCTCACCTCTCCTATCCCCTCTTCTCCCCTCCTCTCCTCACATCTCCTCTCCCCTCTCTCTACTCACCTCTCCTATCCCCTCCTCTCCCCTCTCTCTCCTCACCTCTCCTATCCCCTCCTTTCCCCTCTCTCTCCTCACCTCTCCTATCCCCTCCTCTCCCCTCTCTTTCCTCACCTCTCCTATCCCCTCCTCTCCCCTCTCTCTCCTCACCTCTCCTATACCCTCCTCCTCTCCCTCACCTCTCCTATACCCTCCTCTCCCCTCTCTCTCCTCTCCTCACCTCTCCTATCCCCTCCTCTCCCCTCTCTCTCATCACCTCTCCTATCCCCTCCTCTCCCCTCTCTCTCCTCACATCTCCTCTCCCCTCTCTCTACTCACCTCTCCTATCCCCTCCTCTCCCCTCTCTCCCTCACCTCTCCTATCCCCTCCTTTCCCCTCTCTCTCCTCACCTCTCCTATCCCCTCCTCTCCCCTCTCTTTCCTCACCTCTCCTATCCCCTCCTCTCCCCTCTCTCTCCTCACCTCTCCTATACCCTCCTCTCTCCTCACCTCTCCTATACCCTCCTCTCACCTCTCTCTCCTCTCCTCACCTCTCCTATCCCCTCCTCTCCCCTCTCTCTCATCACCTCTCCTATCCCCTCCTCTCCCCCTCTCTCTCCTCACCTCTCTTCTTGCCCTTCTCTCTCCTCTTCTCTACCCTCCTTTCCTCCTCTTCTCCTCCTCTCCTCACACACCTTTCTCTTCCTCTCTCGCCTTTCTCTCCCTCTCCTCTCCCCCTCCCCCTCACTCTCCTCACCTCTCCTCTCACCCCTCTCTGTCCTCTCCTCTTTTCCACTCCTCTCCCCTCTTCTCCCCTCCTCTCCACTGCCTACCCCTGTCTCTCCTCTCAGCTCCTCTCCTCTCCCCCTCTCTCTCCCTCTTCTCTCCCCTCCTCTCCTCTCCTCTTCTCTCCTCGCACCTCTATCTCTCCTCTCCTCTCTTCCTAAAGTCCCATTTCATCCTATAAGGTATTCATCAGGCTGGCCCTGCAGGCTTGTGTCTGAATGTGCATCAGGTTCCCATTATTAAGATGACTGGTGGATGACTGGGGATCAGGCCATACGTTATGAGGTCCTATATCCCCCTGCTATTATTTTAGGATGAACACAAAAGAAACTCTTGCGCCGTCATTTATGACGTAGCAGAAAAAGACCAGATGCCATCAGACATGGGTTCAATTACTACTTGAAATAATTTAAATTACTTTAGATGGGCTTGATTGAGCTTGACAGGTGCAATGGAACCAATAGAATAGTCACAAAAGGTCAAACCCAATCCTTCTGTGACTCCAGACAGGCAAGAACACTGAATACTGTTTGAGCCCAGGTATACATGCACGTAGATCCTTAGGAATGATTATATTTGAAATATGACATGTGAGAGGATGAGAATAATATATATTTTTTTGGTGGAAGAGTAGAAGGGAAGGGGAGGTTCATACAGCTAGACACACATTAATATTCGGTAGATTCTCAGTGATTCAGTGAGTCATGGTTTCTTTGAGAGTTACCGTAACCCGCTGCTGTTAACCCCGTAACTCCCTCCTATCCCCTCCTCTCCCCTCTCTCTCCTCACCTCTCCTATCCCCTCCTCTCCCCTCCTCTCCCCAGTAACTGGGTTAATGGGTTAACAGCAGGAGGGAGTTAATGGGTTAACAGCAGGGAGGAGTTACTGGGTTAACAGCAGGAGGGAGTTACTGGGTTAACAGCAGGGGGAGTTACTGGGTTAACAGCAGGGGGAGTTACTGGGTTAACAGCAGGAGGTGTTACTGGGTTAACAGCAGGGGGGAGTTATGGGGTTAACAGCAGGGGGGAGTTATGGGGTTAACAGCAGGGGGGAGTTATGGGGTTAACAGCAGGGGGGAGTTATGGGGTTAACAGCAGGGAGGAGTTACTGGGTTAACAGCAGGAGGAGTTACTGGGTTAACAGCAGGAGGGAGTTACTGGGTTAACAGCAGGGGGAGTTACTGGGTTAACAGCAGGGGGAGTTACTGGGTTAACAGCAGGAGGAGTTACTGGGTTAACAGCAGGGGGAGTTACTGGGTTAACAGCAGGAGGAGTTACTGGGTTAACAGCAGGAGGGAGTTATGGGGTTAACAGCAGGGGGAGTTACCGGGTTAACAGCAGGAGGAGTTACTGGGTTAACAGCAGGGGGAGTTACTGGGTTAACAGCAGGAGGGAGTTACTGGGTTAACAGCAGGGGGGAGTTATGGGGTTAACAGCAGGGAGGAGTTACTGGGTTAACAGCAGGGGGGAGTTATGGGGTTAACAGCAGGGGGAGTTACTGGGTTAACAGCAGGGGGAGTTACTGGGTTAACAGCAGGAGGAGTTACTGGGTTAACAGCAGGGGGAGTTACTTTGTTAACAGCAGGGGGAGTTACTGGGTTAACAGCAGGAGGTGTTACTGGGTTAACAGCAGGAGGAGTTATGGGGTTAACAGCAGGGGGAGTTAATGGGTTAACAGCAGGGGGGAGTTATGGTGTTAAAAGCAGGAGGTGTTACTGGGTTAACAGCAGGGGGGAGTTATGGGGTTAACAGCAGGAGGTGTTACTGGGTTAACAGCAGGGGGAGTTACTGGGTTAACAGCAGGGGGGAGTTATGGTGTTAAAAGCAGGAGGTGTTACTGGGTTAACAGCAGGGGGAGTTACTGGGTTAACAGCAGGGGGAGTTATGGGGTTAACAGCAGGGAGGAGTTACTGGGTTAACAGCAGGAGGAGTTACTGGGTTAACAGCAGGGGGAGTTACTGGGTTAACAGCAGGGAGGAGTTACTGGGTTAACAGCAGGAGGAGTTACTGGGTTAACAGCAGGGGGAGTTACTGGGTTAACAGCAGGGAGGAGTTACTGGGTTAACAGCAGGGGGAGTTACTGGGTTAACAGCAGGGAGGAGTTACTGGGTTAACAGCAGGGGGAGTTACTGGGTTAACAGCAGGGGGAGTTACTGGGTTAACAGCAGGGAGGAGTTACTGGGTTAACAGCAGGAGGAGTTACTGGGTTAACAGCAGGGGGAGTTACTGGGTTAACAGCAGGAGGTGTTACTGGGTTAACAGCAGGAGGAGTTACTGGGTTAACAGCAGGAGGAGTTACTGGGTTAACAGCAGGGGGAGTTACTGGGTTAACAGCAGGGGGAGTTACTGGGTTAACAGCAGGAGGGATTTACTGGGTTAACAGCAGGAGGAGTTACTGGGTTAACAGCAGGAGGAGTTACTGGGTTAACAGCAGGGGGAGTTACTGGGTTAACAGCAGGAGGAGTTACTGGGTTAACAGCAGGGGGAGTTATGGGGTTAACAGCAGGGGGAGTTACTGGGTTAACAGCAGGAGGTGTTACTGGGTTAACAGCAGGGGGGAGTTATGGGGTTAACAGCAGGAGGAGTTACTGGGTTAACAGCAGGAGGAGTTACTGGGTTAACAGCAGGGGGGAGTTACTGGGTTAACAGCAGGGGGAGTTATGGGGTTAACAGCAGGAGGAGTTACTGGGTTAACAGCAGGAGGAGTTACTGGGTTAACAGCAGGGGGGAGTTACTGGGTTAACAGCAGGGGGAGTTATGGGGTTAACAGCAGGAGGAGTTACTGGGTTAACAGCAGGAGGAGTTACTGGGTTAACAGCAGGAGGAGTTACTGGGTTAACAGCAGGGGGAGTTACTGGGTTAACAGCAGGGGGGAGTTATGGGGTTAACAGCAGGGGGAGTTACTGGGTTAACAGCAGGGGGAGTTACTGGGTTAACAGCAGGGGGGAGTTACTGGGTTAACAGCAGGGGGGAGTTATGGGGTTAACAGCAGGGGGGAGTTACTGGGTTAACAGCAGGAGGGAGTTAATGGGTTAACAGCAGGAGGGAGTTACTGGGTTAACAGCAGGGGGGAGTTAATGGGTTAACAGCCGGAGGAGTTATGGGGTTAACAGCAGGGGGAGTTACTGGGTTAACAGCAGGGGGGAGTTATGGGGTTAACAGCAGGGGGGAGTTAATGGGTTAACAGCAGGGGGGAGTTATGGGGTTAACAGCAGGAGGGAGTTACTGGGTTAACAGCAGGAGGAGTTACTGGGTTAACAGCAGGGGGAGTTAATGGGTTAACAGCAGGGGGAGTTACTGGGTTAACAGCAGGGGGAGTTACTGGGTTAACAGCAGGAGGAGTTACTGGGTTAACAGCAGGAGGAGTTACTGGGTTAACAGCAGGAGGGAGTTACTGGGTTAACAGCAGGAGGGAGTTATGGGGTTAACAGCAGGAGGGAGTTATGGGGTTAACAGCAGGAGGAGTTACTGGGTTAACAGCAGGAGAGAGTTACTGGGTTAACAGCAGGAGGAGTTACTGGGTTAACAGCAGGGGCAGTTACTGGGTTAACAGCAGGAGGAGTTACTGGGTTAACAGCAGGGGGAGTTACTGGGTTAACAGCAGGAGGGAGTTACTGGGTTAACAGCAGGGGGAGTTACTGGGTTAACAGCAGGAGAGAGTTACTGGGTTAACAGCAGGAGGAGTTACTGGGTTAACAGCAGGGGGAGTTACTGGGTTAACAGCAGGAGAGAGTTACTGGGTTAACAGCAGGAGGAGTTACTGGGTTAACAGCAGGGGGAGTTATGGGGTTAACAGCAGGAGGAGTTACTGGGTTAACAGCAGGGGGAGTTATGGGGTTAACAGCAGGAGGGAGTTACTGGGTTAACAGCATGGGGAGTTATGGGGTTAACAGCAGGAGGGAGTTACTGGGTTAACAGCAGGAGGAGTTACTGGGTTAACAGCAGGAGAGAGTTACTGGGTTAACAGCAGGGGGAGTTACTGGGTTAACAGCAGGGGCAGTTACTGGGTTAACAGCAGGAGGAGTTACTGGGTTAACAGCAGGGGGAGTTATGGGGTTAACAGCAGGAGGGAGTTACTGGGTTAACAGCATGGGGAGTTACTGGGTTAACAGCAGGGGGAGTTACTGGGTTAACAGCAGGAGGAGTTACTGGGTTAACAGCAGGGGGAGTTATGGGGTTAACAGCAGGAGGGAGTTACTGGGTTAACAGCATGGGGAGTTACTGGGTTAACAGCAGGGGGAGTTACTGGGTTAACAGCAGGAGGGAGTTACTGGGTTAACAGCATGGGGAGTTACTGGGTTAACAGCAAGGGGAGTTACTGGGTTAACAGCAGGGGGAGTTACTGGGTTAACAGCAGGGGGAGTTACTGGGTTAACAGCAGGGGGAGTTACTGGGTTAACAGCAGGGGGAGTTACTGGGTTAACAGCAGGGGGAGTTACTTGGTTAACAGCAGGGGGAGTTACTTGGTTAACAGCAGGGGGGAGTTACTGGGTTAACAGCAGGGGGGAGTTATGGTGTTAACAGCAGGAGGTGTTACTGGGTTAACAGCAGGGGGGAGTTATGGGGTTAACAGCAGGGAGGAGTTACTGGGTTAACAGCAGGGGGAGTTACTGGGTTAACAGCAGGAGGAGTTATGGGGTTAACAGCAGGGGGAGTTATGGGGTTAACAGCAGGGGGAGTTACTGGGTTAACAGCAGGAGGAGTTATGGGGTTAACAGCAGGGGGGAGTTACTGGATTAACAGCAGGGGGAGTTACAGGGTTAACAGCAGGGGGGAGTTATGGGGTTAACAGCAGGGGGGAGTTACTGGGTTAACAGCAGGGGGAGTTACAGGGTTAACAGCAGGAGGAGTTACTGGGTTAACAGCAGGGGGGAGTTATGTGGTTAACAGCAGGGGGAGTTATGGGGTTAACAGCAGGGGGAGTTACTGGGTTAACAGCAGGAGGTGTTACTGGGTTAACAGCAGGAGGAGTTACTGGGTTAACAGCAGGGGGAGTTACTGGGTTAACAGCAGGGGGGAGTTATGGGGTTAACAGCAGGGAGGAGTTACTGGGTTAACAGCAGGGGGGAGTTATGGGGTTAACAGCAGGGGGGAGTTATGGGGTTAACAGCAGGGGGGAGTTATGGGGTTAACAGCAGGGGGAGTTATGGGGTTAACAGCAGGGGGAGTTATGGGGTTAACAGCAGGGGGAGTTATGGGGTTAACAGCAGGGGGGAGTTATGGGGTTAACAGCAGGGGGGAGTTATGGGGTTAACAGCAGGGGGGAGTTATGGGGTTAACAGCAGGGGGGAGTTATGGGGTTAACAGCAGGAGGGAGTTATGGGGTTAACAGCAGGAGGGAGTTATGGGGTTAACAGCAGGAGGGAGTTATGGGGTTAACAGCAGGGGGAGTTATGGAGTTAACAGCAGGGGGAGTTATGGGGTTAACAGCAGGGGGAGTTATGGGGTTAACAGCAGGGGGAGTTACTGGGGTTAACAGCAGGGGAAGTTACTGGGTTAACAGCAGGAGGGAGTTACTGGGTTAACAGCAGGGAGGAGTTATGGGGTTAACAGCAGGGGGGGTTTACTGGGTTAACAGCAGGGGGAGTTACTGGGTTAACAGCAGGGGGGAGTTACTGGGTTAACAGCAGGGGGAGTTACTGGGTTAACAGCAGGGGGAGTTACTGGGTTAACAGCAGGGGGAGTTACTGGGTTAACAGCAGGGGGAGTTATGGGGTTAACAGCAGGGGGGAGTTATGGTGTTAACAGCAGGGGGAGTTACTGGGTTAACAGCAGGGGGAGTTACCGGGTTAACAGCAGGAGGAGTTATGGGGTTAACAGCAGGAGGAGTTACTGGGTTAACAGCAGGGGGGAGTTACTGGGTTAACAGCAGGAGGAGTTACTGGGTTAACAGCAGGGGGAGTTACTGGGTTAACAGCAGGGGGACTTACTGGGTTAACAGCAGGAGGAGTTACTGGGTTAACAGCAGGGGGAGTTACTGGGTTAACAGCAGGGGGAGTTACTGGGTTAACAGCAGGGGGAGTTATGGGGTTAACAGCAGGAGGAGTTACTGGGTTAACAGCAGGGGGAGTTACTGGGTTAACAGCAGGAGGAGTTACTGGGTTAACAGCAGGGGGAGTTACTGGGTTAACAGCAGGGGGACTTACTGGGTTAACAGCAGGAGGAGTTACTGGGTTAACAGCAGGGGGAGTTACTGGGTTAACAGCAGGGGGAGTTACTGGGTTAACAGCAGGGGGGAGTTATGGGGTTAACAGCAGGGGGAGTTACTGGGTTAACAGCAGGAGGAGTTACTGGGTTAACAGCAGGGGGAGTTACTGGGTTAACAGCAGGGGGAGTTACTGGGTTAACAGCAGGAGGAGTTATGGGGTTAACAGCAGGGGGAGTTACTGTGTTAACAGCAGGGGGAGTTACTGGGTTAACAGCAGGGGGAGTTACTGGGTTAACAGCAGGGGGAGTTACTGGGTTAACAGCAGGGGGAGTTACTGGGTTAACAGCAGGAGGAGTTACTGGGTTAACAGCAGGAGGAGTTATGGGGTTAACAGCAGGGGGAGTTACTGGGTTAACAGCAGGGGGAGTTACTGGGTTAACAGCAGGAGGGAGTTATGGGGTTAACAGCAGGAGGAGTTATGGGGTTAACAGCAGGGGGGAGTTTCTGGGTTAACAGCAGGGGGAGTTATGGGGTTAACAGCAGGGGGAGTTACTGGGTTAACAGCAGGGGGGAGTTATGGTGTTAACAGCAGGGGGAGTTACCGGGTTAACAGCAGGGGGGAGTTATGGTGTTAACAGCAGGAGGAGTTACTGGGTTAACAGCAGGGGGAGTTCCTGGGTTAACAGCAGGGGGAGTTACTGGGTTAACAGCAGGGGGAGTTACTGGGTTAACAGCAGGGGGAGTTACTGGGTTAACAGCAGGAGGAGTTATGGGGTTAACAGCAGGGGGAGTTATGGGGTTAACAGCAGGGGGGAGTTATGGGGTTAACAGCAGGGGGGAGTTACTGGGGTTAACAGCAGGGGAAGTTACTGGGTTAACAGCAGGAGGGAGTTACTGGGTTAACAGCAGGGAGGAGTTACTGGGTTAACAGCAGGAGGGGTTTACTGGGTTAACAGCAGGGGGAGTTACTGGGTTAACAGCAGGGGGGAGTTATGGTGTTAACAGCAGGGGGAGTTACTGGGTTAACAGCAGGGGGAGTTATGGGGTTAACAGCAGGGGGAGTTACCGGGTTAACAGCAGGAGGAGTTATGGGGTTAACAGCAGGGGGAGTTACTGGGTTAACAGCAGGGGGGAGTTACTGGGTTAACAGCAGGGGGGAGTTACTGGGTTAACAGCAGGGGGAGTTACTGGGTTAACAGCAGGAGGAGTTACTGGGTTAACAGCAGGGGGAGTTACTGGGTTAACAGCAGGGGGAGTTACTGGGTTAACAGCAGGGGGAGTTACTGGGTTAACAGCAGGGGGAGTTACTGGGTTAACAGCAGGAGGAGTTACTGGGTTAACAGCAGGGGGAGTTACTTGTTTTAACAGCAGGGGGGAGTTATGGGGTTAACAGCAGGGGGGAGTTATGGGGTTAACAGCAGGGGGAGTTACTGGGTTAACAGCAGGGGGAGTTACTGGGTTAACAGCAGGGAGGAGTTATGGGGTTAACAGCAGGGGGAGTTACTGGGTTAACAGCAGGAGGAGTTATGGGGTTAACAGCAGGGGGAGTTACTGGGTTAACAGCAGGGGGAGTTACTGGGTTAACAGCAGGGGGAGTTACTGGGTTAACAGCAGGGAGGAGTTACTGGGTTAACAGCAGGGAGGAGTTATGGGGTTAACAGCAGGGGGGAGTTACTGGGTTAACAGCAGGGGGAGTTACTGGGTTAACAGCAGGGGGAGTTACTGGGTTAACAGCAGGGGGAGTTACTGGGTTAACAGCAGGGAGGAGTTATGGGGTTAACAGCAGGGGGGAGTTACTGGGTTAACAGCAGGGGGAGTTACTGGGTTAACAGCAGGGGGAGTTACTGGGTTAACAGCAGGAGGGAGTTATGGGGTTAACAGCAGGAGGAGTTACTGGGTTAACAGCAGGGGGAGTTACTGGGTTAACAGCAGGGGGAGTTACTGGGTTAACAGCAGGGGGAGTTACTGGGTTAACAGCAGGGGGAGTTACTGGGTTAACAGCAGGGGGAGTTACTGGGTTAACAGCAGGGGGAGTTACTGGGTTAACAGCAGGAGGAGTTATGGGGTTAACAGCAGGGGGAGTTACTGGGTTAACAGCAGGGGGAGTTATGGGGTTAACAGCAGGAGGAGTTATGGGGTTAACAGCAGGGGGAGTTACTGGGTTAACAGCAGGAGGGAGTTATGGGGTTAACAGCAGGAGGAGTTACTGGGTTAACAGCAGGGGGAGTTATGGGGTTAACAGCAGGGGGGAGTTATGGGGTTAACAGCAGGGGGAGTTACTGGGTTAACAGCAGGGGGAGTTACTGGGTTAACAGCAGGGGGAGTTATGTGGTTAACAGCAGGGGGGAGTTATGGGGTTAACAGCAGGGGGGAGTTAATGGGTTAACAGCAGGGGGAGTTAATGGGTTAACAGCAGGAGGTAGTTATGGGGTTAACAGCAGGGGGAGTTACTGGGTTAACAGCAGGGGGAGTTACTGGGTTAACAGCAGGGGGGAGTTACTGAGTTCCGTGTTCAGTCTCTGTGGGGCGTTGTACCTAGCAGTTTGAGAGTTATCATAAAAACTGTCTGCGTGACTAAGATTAGACAAATACCCTCTATGGTTCCATGCTCCCATGCTGTGCTTTCTCATTGACCCTTCACCTTAAACACCCTATAAGTACTGTAATAGATGCTGAGATCCTCTAGCCTCTAACCAAAAGAGAGATAAAGAGAGAGGCCTGTATTTGGTCTCTGTGGGGCGATGTACTGTTCTCTATCTAGCAGTTTGAGAGTTACCGTTTAACGTCTACCTGCTACGAATCGCCATGAACTCCTTCCATGCCCCCAAAGGCTGTGATTTTTTTTCAATTTTTACATTGTGCGTTACTAAACGTAGTTTGTTTCCTGTCTGTGCTATCTGTGCTAATAAATATATTATTGAATCTCATATCAAATCAAATCCAATCAAATCAAATTTTATTTGTCACATACACATGGTTAGCAGATGTTAATGCGAGTGTAGTGAAATGCTTGTGCTTCTAGTTCCGACAATGCAGTAATAACCAACAAGTAATCTAACTAACAATTCCAAAACTACTGTCTTATACTCAGTGTAAGGGGATAAAGAATATGTACATAAGGATATATGAATGAGTGATGGTGATGATGAGTGATGATTCATATATTATTGAATCTCCGTCAGTGTGCTAATACCATGTTAATGAGACATCCTTGTTCTTTCTCTGTAAGGGGGGGGTGTACTTACGGGGTAGTTAACTGGTCATCATTTCCTGCCTGTGTCAGCATAAACAGCATGATCCAATCATGATGTCACCCCTGACCTTTGACTGTGACATGGCAGAGAGATGTAGTCCGCTACAGGAAGTAGGGTGCCCGATTCAGATGCACCCAGAGTCTGTGTTTCTCAATCTCAGCACGTTGAAATATCATACTAAACCACATATAACAGGTTATAGACTGGGTGGTTCGAGCCCTGAATGCTGATTGGCTGACAGCCGTGGTATATCAGACTGCATACCACAGGTATGACAATACATGTATTTTTACTGCTCTAATTATGTTGGTAACCAGTTTATAACAGCAATAAGGCACCTCGGGGGTTTGTGGTATATGGCCAATATACCACGGCTAAGGGCTAACTCACACAATGTCCATAACTTTGCTATGGCTATCCAAACTAATATCAACATCTTATTGGAAAGACACTTTTGAAGTCGTTTTTTTTTTAAGTAGAGAAACAACTGTTGGCAGAGCGTATGGTTTCTGCAGGGCTGAACTAATGGCTGCATGTGATAGATGTTATCCCATTGTTCTGTCTCTCTGTCTCACTCTCTCCCTGCAGCCATAATCACCATCAATAAGAAATTGATGAATAGGTTCCACATGGCGGATTAAACGGTCCCATCCCTCTCTCGTCTCGTCCCTCTCTCCTCTCGTCCCTCTCTCCTCTCGTCCCTCTCTCCTCTCATCCCTCTCTCCTCTCATCCCTCTCTCGTCCCTCTCTCCTCTCATCCCTCTCTCGTCCCTCTCTCCTCTCATCCCTCTCTCCTCTCATCCCTCTCTCCTCTCATCCCTCTCTCGTCCCTCTCTCCTCTCATCCCTCTCTCGTCCCTCTCTCCTCTCATCCCTCTCTCCTCTCATCCCTCTCTCGTCCCTCTCTCCTCTCATCTCTCTCTCGTCCCTCTCTCCTCTCATCCCTCTCTCTCTATGTTTTGGAAATACATGCTGGATTTGCTATTTTTACAACCTCTTGTTGTTCTCACCCCTATGCTTTTCTATACACCAATACCTCCCTTCCAAGAAGTATTCTTTGTTGTTCTTCATTCTAAGTGTACTTCTCAAATGGCACCCTATTCCCTATACTGTACAGTGGACTACTTTTGACCAGGGCCCTATGGGTATTACGGATTGCACCCTTCTTCTGCGGCATTCTAGCGTTGCTTCATAAAACCAGATGACTTAAAGAGATCATTAAACCGGTCAGATCTCCAGATGACAAAGAAATAGTCTGCGATGATATTGTTAGAAAATGTGACGCTTGGCGTTAGAAAATTCACACATTGTCTATATCGAGAACAGATGAATTAGATGTTTCAGCTAAAATCTGTATGTCTGAGATGAGATTAAAGGCTTGGATAAAATTCAATCAACGCATTGCTTCTATCAGATGCAGAAGAAGGCAGAGATGTGAAAATGTGTCCGTTAGCTTTCGACTTGTATTATCCCAACACATTTCTGGGACACCTATCACATTTCTGGATTTAAAAAAAATCATGTGTCTTCTTTTATGTGAGGATCATATTCGGAACATGCTGTCTTCTGTCTTCAGTGTCTGTCTGGCATCACAGGGTTTTCCCAGTAAACACCACAAATGCGCTGTCAGTGATAATATTTGTGGTTTCGAAACACAAACGTGGCACATTAGGGGCTAGATATGTATCGTAATGCCATTTATGTCAAAAGCAGCTGTTTCTTCTCGGACTTGAGGTTGTTGGGATTTGTTTTGCAACAAGGGTTGGAATGAAACATTAGCTCTTGAGATGCCCTAAAACAATTGGCTGGATCAATGGAAGTGTCATTAAAATATTTGGTTCCCGAATAAGAAAGTGTGGCATAATCATGCCTCACGGTGGCCCACTGGCAGTGTGTATTCTCTACCCAGGTCCACACTGGCAGTGTGTATTCTCTACCCAGGTCCATGCTGGCAGTGTGTATTCTCTACCCAGGTCCATGCTGGCAGTGTGTATTCTCTACCCAGGTCCACACTGGCAGTGTGTATTCTCTACTCAGGTCCACACTGGCAGTGTGTATTCTCTACCCAGGTCCACACTGGCAGTGTGTATTCTCTACCCAGGTCCATGCCAGCAGTGTGTATTCTCTACCCAGGTCCATGCTGGCAGTGTGTATTCTCTACCCAGGTCCACACTGGCAGTGTGTATTCTCTACCCAGGTCCACACTGGCAGTGTGTATTCTCTACCCAGGTCCACACTGGCAGTGTGTATTCTCTACCCAGGTCCACACTGGCAGTGTGTATTCTCTACCCAGGTCCACACTGGCAGTGTGTATTCTCTACCCAGGTCCACACTGGCAGTGTGTATTCTCTACCCAGGTCCACACTGGCAGTGTGTATTCTCTACCCAGGTCCACACTGGCAGTGTGTATTCTCTACTCAGGTCCACGGCTGTACCGTTTGGCAGGCTAAAAGTGTGTGGCGGCACAACAGAAGTGTGATTTCACAGCTGGCTACCATGAAGTTTTAAATCACTTAAGTTCACATACTCTACTTTCCTCCTCACCTCCTGTCCTGCTCTTCTCCTCTCCTAAGAGCCTCCTTTTTCCTCCTCTCCTCTCCTACTCTCCTTATCTTTCCTCCTCTCCTACTCTCCTACGCTCTCCTCCACTCTCCTCTCCTCCTCTCCTCTCCTCTCCCTCTCCACCTCTCCTCATCTCCTCTCCTACTCACCTCCTCTCTCGTCTCCTCCTCTCTCTTCCTCTCCTCTCCTCCTTTCCTCTCTCCTCCTCTCTTCTCCTCCTCTCCCCTATCCTCTCCCCCTCTCCTCCTCTTTTGCTCTCTCCCTCTCCTCCACTCTACTCTCCTCCTCTCTCCTTTCTCATCCTCTCCTCTCCTCTTTTCCACTCGCCTCCTCTCCTCATCTCTCCCTCTTCTCTCCTCCTCTCCACCTCACCTCCTCTCCTCTCCTACTATCCTACTCACCTCTTCTCCTCTCCTCTCTCCTCCAATCTACTCTACTCCTCTCTCTTCTCCTCCTCTCTCTTCCTCTCCTCTCCTCCTTTCCTCTCTCCTCCTCTCCTGTTCTCCTACTCTCCTCCTCTCTCCTTTCTCCTAATCTCTCCTTTCTCCTCCCCTCCTCTCCCCCTCTCCTCTCTTCCTCTCCTACTCTCCTGCTCTCTCCCTCTCCTCTCCTCCTCTCCTCCTCTCTCCTCCACTCTACTCCTCTCCTCTCTCCTTTCTCCTCCTCACCTCTCCTCCTTTCCACTCTCCTCCTCTCCTCTCCTCCTTTCCTCTCTCCTGCTCTCTTCTCCTCCTCTCTTACTCTCCTACTCTCCTGCTCTCTCCCTCTCCTCCTCTCTCCTCCACTCTACTCCCCTCCTCTCTCCTTTCTCCTCCTCTCCCCCTCTCCTCTCCTCCTCTCCTACTCTCCTACTCTCCTGCTCTCGCCCTCTCTCCCTCTCTTCCTCTCCTACTCTCCTGCTCTCTCCCTCTCCTCCTCTCCTCATCTCCTCCACACTACTCTCCTCCTCTTTGCTCCACTCTACTCTCCTCCTCTCTCCTTTCTCCTCCTCTCCTCTCCTCCTTTCCACTCTCCTCCTCTCCTCCTCTCCTCCTCTCTCCTTCTCCTCCTCTCTCCCTCCTCCTCTCCTCTCCCTCTCCTCTCCCCTCCTCCTCTCCTCTCCCTCTCCTCCTCTCTCCCTCTCCTATCCACTCTTCTCCCTCTCCTCCTCTCCTCCTCTCTCCCTCTCCTCCCCTCCTCCTCTCCTCTCCTCTCCTCTCCCCTCCTCCTCTCCTCTCCCTCTCCTTCTCTCTCCCTCTCCTCTCCACTCCACTCCACTCCTCTTCTCTTCTCTTCTCTTCTCTTCTCTCCTCTCCTCTCCTCTCCTCTCCTCTCCTCTCCTCTCCTCTCCTCTCCTCTCCTCTCCTCTCCTCTCCTCTCCTCATCTCTCCTCCTCTCTTTTCTCCGCTCCTCCTCCCTCTTCTCCTCCTGTCTCTTCTCTCTTCTCCTCCCCCTCTTCTCCTCTCCCTCTATATAAAATATACAACATGCTTTTACCTGAGGGCTCACTGTCAGCATCCCAAAGTGCACTGAAATTTCCTATATAGTGCACTACTTTAGACCAGGGCCCATAAGGCCCTGAACAAAAGTAGTGCAATGTATAGGGAATAGGGAGCTGTTTGGGAGGGATACACTTTGCTTACATTATTCCCACTATACCTCCTTTCCAGACAGAATGTGTATACTTTAATTGCCTCAACTCACCTGCGTGATTTTCTTACTAAGTCTGGAACATTCTTGGTTGTTTTATTTAATGTCCAGTTGATAAGCACAGAGAAGGTCTTTGTGGGAGTGAAAAGGAGAGAAAAAAAATCTTCTTTGCAATACGGACGGAGCTGGAAATAAATGTTTACTTAAAACAGTTGCAGAAGGTTAGCAAAATACCTTGGCTGTGTGAAGAGGCCTGTGCTCCTGCATGAAACCAACTGCTGAGTCCGTGAGAGTGACTTTAACCACGTAGCATTAAGGGTCCCAAACAAGACAGGGCTGATTGTCTAGAGGAAGGTCGTTCTGTTGAAAAACATTTCTTCAAATTCAGACGTCAAAGAATGTTACAGAGGTGAGTTCAAATTCAATGTATTACAACTGGATTTGCTCCGTCAGGGTCAACATGCACGGCGGGCTGTTTGTACCAAAGCAGCTGACATTAGGGAAGTCTAGCCTCGAACATCCTGTATTTAAATTTAGAATAGATGATGCAGAATCAATTACATGCGCATGAGTTTGAGCAAACAAGTTGTTCAGTTGCTAGTCGTTACCGCTACTAAAACACACACACTCACACACACACACACACACACACAGTCAAACACACACACATATTGGCTTGATGAAAGGTCTGAGTACGGAAAGGACGATATGAATGGAATTTATCCAGCCAATTGATCATCTGTAACATGCTAGGACTGTGTGTGTGTGTGTGTGTGTGTGTGTGTGTGTGTGTGTGTGTGTGTGTGTGTGTGTGTGTGTGTGTGTGTGTGTGTGTGTGTGTGTGTGTGTGTGTGTGTGTGTGTGTGTGTGTGTGTGTGCGCGCGCGTGCGTGCGTGCGTGCGTGTGCGTGCGTGTGTGTGTGTCGGGACAAGATTGAATTCAACTATAAACACCATTCCCTCCTTGTCATGGTCATCGAGATGGATTAAGTTCCCGACCAGCCACATAATAAGTGTGTCCATCTTTGCAGGCGTGCGGCTAACCTTCAATTATATTTCATTTAATTAAATCCAACTTCCCCCCCCCCCACTTAGGGTTAACAATGCCCCCTTTCTGTGGTATCTCTCTGAGTTCATTCCAAAGACACTACGCTCCCAAACCTCTCCTGGAGAAACCATCTGTTAGGCATCACACTGTTAGACTGTTAGTCTGTCACACTTTGGCTGTGTCCGAAAAGGGCACCCTATTCCCTTTATAGTGCACTACTTTTGACCAGGGTCTATAGAGTTCTGATCAAAACTAGTGCACTTTGTATGGAATAAGTTGCCATTTCTGAAAGCCTTTCCACTTCTGATAGCCTCTCTCTTATTGGCTCAAAGTATTTTTCCCTAAATCTCTCTCTGATGTGTTGGGAACCCTGGAAGATTCCCTAAATCCCTCTCTGACATGTTGGGAACCCTGGAAGATTCCCTAAATCTCTCTCTGACATGTTGGGAACCCTGGAAGATTCCCTAAATCTCTCTCTGACATGTTGGGAACCCTGGAAGATTCCCTAAATCTCTCTCTGACATGTTCGGAACCCTGGAAGATTCCCCAAATCTCTCTCTGACATGTTGGGAACCCTGGAAGATTCCCCAAATCTCTCTCTGACATGTTGGGAACCCTGGAAGATTCCCTAAATCTCTCTCTGACATGTTGGGAACCTTGGAAGATTCCCTAAATCTCTCTCTGACATGTTGGGAACCCTGGAAGATTCCCTAAACCCTGGAATATTTTCAGTAGGGATGGATGGGGGGTTGGAGACTCCGGGCTCACTCCTAGACCTGGGTTTAACTAGTACTTGAAAAATGTTCGCAAATGTATTTTTACTTCATTGAGCTTGCCTGGGACAACTGAGACAATGGAATTCAGCCAAAGGCCTAAACCCTGCCTATCAGGCACTCAGGCAAGCTCACTCAAACGTTCCACGGCATTTGAGACATTTCAAATACGATTTGAACACAGGTCTGGAGGGAGGTGGGTGGAAGAATTATCCTGTTTACTTCTGTAGATCTGGGCTCTCCTCTTCCTTCTGCCCTCACGTGAGAACAGCGTCTCTCCACACGTGTCGGGCAATGGGTAGATTTTCCCTTCCGAGCAGGTCCTCTGTCACTGCATCCATTCAGAGTCATTATTCTCTCTGAGAGAGAGAGGGAGAGAGAGAGGGAGAGAGGGAGAGAGAGAGAGAGAGAGAGAGAGAGAGAGAGAGAGAGAGAGAGAGAGAGAGAGAGAGAGAGAGAGAGAGAGAGAGAGAGAGAGGATGAAACTACTTTCTTAGTTGGGGAAGCTGTCCAAATCGCAGCAGCAGCTCCAGTAATATTAGCCACAGGATTCAGAGTTTCTGTAGCTCAGGTGGCTCCTACTACAGTCCATTGAGACACACAAGGGCCTTGTCAGAAATCAATACAGTACGATACCTTCAAGGAGATTGAGGATGTGTTGGGAGACAAAGTGGTTTCTTGCCATATTCTCTACATGGGAAAAACAATAAATCATACATTTGCGGAAGAGTTAATAAAGTGTATTTGGAATAGTCAGTCCTCGGTGCCTGAAATCTAAAAAGACTGTTATTTATCCAAACTGCACATACAGTATTTGGAAAACCAGACAGCAATGAACTCCTCTACTGATAGCACAAAGTATTGGAGGTTTCGCAACATCACTCAGCGTCTCATCGGTAGGTACCAGTTAAATGTCATGGTTCTCAACATCACTCAGCGTCTCATCGGTAGGTACCAGTTAAATGTCATGGTTCTCAACATCACTCAGCAGCTCATCGGTAGGTACCAGTTAAATGTCATGGTTCTCAACATCACTCAGCGTCTCATCGGTCGGTACCAGTTAAATGTCATGGTTCTCAACATCACTCAGCAGCTCATCGGTAGGTACCAGTTAAATGTCATGGTTCTCAACATCACTCAGCGTCTCATCGGTAGGTACCAGTTAAATGTCATGGTTCTCAACATCACTCAGCAGCTCATCGGTCGGTACCAGTTAAATGTCATGGTTCTCAACATCACTCAGCAGCTCATCGGTAGGTACCAGTTAAATGTCATGGTTCTCAACATCACTCAGCAGCTCATTGGTAGGTACCAGTTTAATGTCATGGTTCTCAACATCACTCAGCAGCTCATCGGTCGGTACCAGTTAAATGTCATGGTTCTCAACATCACTCAGCAGCTCATCGGTCGGTACCAGTTAAATGTCATGGTTCTCAACATCACTCAGCAGCTCATCGGTCGGTACCAGTTAAATGTCATGGTTCTCAACATCACTCAGCATCTCATCGGTAGGTACCAGTTAAATGTCATGGTTCTCAACATCACTCAGCGTCTCATCGGTAGGTACCAGTTAAATGTCATGGTTCTCAACATCACTCAGCAGCTCATCGGTAGGTACCAGTTAAATGTCATGGTTCTCAACATCACTCAGCAGCTCATCGGTAGGTACCAGTTAAATGTCATGGTTCTCAACATCACTCAGCAGCTCATCGGTAGGTACCAGTTAAATGTCATGGTTCTCAACATCACTCAGCAGCTCATCGGTAGGTACCAGTTAAATGTCATGGTTCTCAACATCACTCAGCATCTCATCGGTCGGTACCAGTTAAATGTCATGGTTCTCAACATCACTCAGCAGCTCATCGGTAGGTACCAGTTAAATGTCATGGTTCTCAACATCACTCAGCAGCTCATCGGTAGGTACCAGTTAAATGTCATGGTTCTCAACATCACTCAGCGTCTCATCGGTAGGTACCAGTTAAATGTCATGGTTCTCAACATCACTCAGCAGCTCATCGGTCGGTACCAGTTAAATGTCATGGTTCTCAACATCACTCAGCAGCTCATCGGTAGGTACCAGTTAAATGTCATGGTTCTCAACATCACTCAGCAGCTCATTGGTAGGTACCAGTTTAATGTCATGGTTCTCAACATCACTCAGCAGCTCATCGGTCGGTACCAGTTAAATGTCATGGTTCTCAACATCACTCAGCAGCTCATCGGTCGGTACCAGTTAAATGTCATGGTTCTCAACATCACTCAGCAGCTCATCGGTCGGTACCAGTTAAATGTCATGGTTCTCAACATCACTCAGCATCTCATCGGTAGGTACCAGTTAAATGTCATGGTTCTCAACATCACTCAGCGTCTCATCGGTAGGTACCAGTTAAATGTCATGGTTCTCAACATCACTCAGCAGCTCATCGGTAGGTACCAGTTAAATGTCATGGTTCTCAACATCACTCAGCAGCTCATCGGTAGGTACCAGTTAAATGTCATGGTTCTCAACATCACTCGCAGCTCATCGGTAGGTACCAGTTAAATGTCATGGTTCTCAACATCACTCAGCAGCTCATCGGTAGGTACCAGTTAAATGTCATGGTTCTCAACATCACTCAGCATCTCATCGGTCGGTACCAGTTAAATGTCATGGTTCTCAACATCACTCAGCAGCTCATCGGTAGGTACCAGTTAAATGTCATGGTTCTCAACATCACTCAGCAGCTCATCGTTAGGTACCAGTTAAATGTCATGGTTCTCAACATCACTCAGCATCTCATCGGTAGGTACCAGTTAAATGTCATGGTTCTCAACATCACTCAGCAGCTCATCGGTCGGTACCAGTTAAATGTGGTGTTGTTGCCGTTCCAAAACCCAGACTCAACACAACCTCCCCTGTTCAGCCCTCCTCAGCTCCCCAGCATCGCTGACACAGTGCCCGAGCCCAGTGCCAGATCACCAGAACATGTTTCCAGGAGCCAAGAAGAGATCCGGTTTCAAGTAGTATTCAGAATCTGTCAAATGCTTTAAACATATATTTGAGCCTAGAGATACACAACGTAAGGGTTCTGGACTTTTGGGGACCTATCACGTTAGTTCCATTGTCCCAGGCAAACTTAATCAAGCACAGCTAAAGTATTTCAAAGGTTTACGATACCACTTGAACCCATGTGTCCTGTTGCCACTGCCAGGACCTGACAGTTATTCAGTCCCCATCAGTATTCAGGTCCGGATCTCTGGTTCTGACCTCAAAGTTCTCCCCTGCCAGGTATGTTATTTTCTTCCAGACCTCCTGCTCCATCACTTATCACTTCATAGTGCACTACATTTGACCCGGGTGGTGCACTTTAATAGGGAATAGAGAGCAATTTGGGACACCGACCCGTCAAACAGGGATGGTCTCTCATAGACCCCTCTCTCAGTACCCCTCATCCTCCTCTCTCCTTCCCCCCATACAGGAGCCCCACAAGGAGAGCAGTGAGGACTGCTGGGGGTTGGCGGGTCTGGGGAGTGTAGACTGATCAGTGCTGTGTGGGTCGGCGGGTCTGGGGAGTTTAGACTGATCAGTGCTGTGTGGGTCGGCGGGTCTGGGGAGTTTAGACTGATCAGTGCTGTGTGGGGGGGGATCAGTGCTGTGTGTGGGGGGGATCTGGGGAGTTTAGACTGATCAGTGCTGTGTGTGTGTGTGGGGAGTTTAGACTGATCAGTGCTGTGTGTGTGTGTGGGGAGTTTAGACTGATCAGTGCTGTGTGTGTGGGGGGGGGATCTGGGGAGTGTAGACTGATCAGTGCTGTGTGTGTGGGGGGGGGGGATCTGGGGAGTGTAGACTGATCAGTGCTGTGTGTGGGGGGGGGGATCTGGGGAGTGTAGACTGATCAGTGCTGTGTGTGTGTGGGGGGGGGGATCAGTGCTGTGTGTGTGGGGGGGGGATCAGTACTGTGTGTGTGGGAGGGGGGGATCAGTGCTGTGTGTGTGGGAGGGGGGGATCAGTGCTGTGTGTGTGGGAGGGGGGATCAGTGCTGTGTGCGTGGGAGGGGGGGGGATCAGTGCTGTGTGTGTGGGGGGGGGGGGATCAGTGCTGTGTCTCCTCAGAACGGAGGTAAATATAAATAGAATTTAGATTTTCATAAGGATGTGATTTTTGATCCCGTTTCTGAGAGGCAGTGTGAAGTCAAGGCAGAATGTGTAGGAGGCGTTGGACAGCGTTGGACTAGTAACCGGAAGATTGTGAGTTCAAACCCCCGAGCTGACAAGGTACAAATCTGTCGTTCTGCCCCTGAACAGGCAGTTAACCCACTGTTCCCAGGCCGTCATTGAAAATAAGAATTTGTTCTTAACTGACTTGCCTGGTTAAATAAAGGAGGCAACTATGCAGATCAGTGCTGTTGTAAGCCGTGAACTTGAAGCATTGTAGCTCATTTCAAATGCATATATTTTTATATGGATGTGATTTTTTATTATCGATACTGAGTAGCACATGTCTATCTTAAACAAGGCTTCTCTGGTACAAACACAACCTATTTAACATGCCTCGGCCATTACACCCCCTGTCTCCTTCTGACGTTATGTTCCTGTCCTGATCCAGACAGTATAACGAATGAGAGCTCTGCCATTAAAACTATTTAATTTGTGATTTTATTGGTTGAGGTGGTTTTACTGTCTGTTACCAATCAGTGTGCCAAGTCGTAATTTGTCCTCTTTCTCTTTCTGTTCTTCTCTCCTACCTCTATTCATTCTCTTGTTCTTAGTATTTTTCAGGCACAGCGTTTGTTGGCTAAGCATTTTATTCATTCCTCACAGCCTTGAGGTACATTACCAGAGTCAGATTCACAGTGTGTGTGTTCCCAGCTACCGCATGCTGGAGCTATTGACTGAAGTGTTTCTCTCTATACTGTCATCTCCCTATACTGTCTTCTACCTATACTGTCATCTCCCTATACTGTCATCTCCCTATACTGTCATCTCCCTATACTGTCATCTCCCTATACTGTCTTCTACCTATACTGTCTTCTACCTATACTGTCTTCTCCCTATACTGTCTTCTACCTATACTGTCATCTCCCTATACTGTCATCTCCCTATGCTGTCATCTCCCTATACTGTCTTCTACCTATACTGTCTTCTACCTATACTGTCTTCTCCCTATACTGTCTTCTCCCTATACTGTCTTCTACCTATACTGTCATCTCCCTATACTGTCATCTCCCTATACTGTCTTCTACCTATACTGTCATCTCCCTATACTGTCATCTCCCTATACTGTCATCTCCCTATACTGTCATCTCCCTATACTGTCTTCTACCTATACTGTCTTCTACCTATACTGTCATCTCCCTATACTGTCATCTCCCTATACTGTCATCTCCCTATACTGTCATCTCCCTATACTGTCTTCTACCTATACTGTCTTCTACCTATACTGTCTTCTCCCTATACTGTCTTCTACCTATACTGTCATCTCCCTATACTGTCATCTCCCTATGCTGTCATCTCCCTATACTGTCTTCTACCTATACTGTCTTCTACCTATACTGTCTTCTCCCTATACTGTCTTCTCCCTATACTGTCTTCTCCCTAGACTGTCTTCTCCCTAGACTGTCTTCTACCTATACTGTCATCTCCCTATACTGTCTTCTCCCTATACTGTCTTCTCCCTATACTGTCTTCTCCCTATACTGTCTTCTCCCTAGACTGTCTTCTCCCTAGACTGTCATCTCACTAGACTGTCTTCTCCCTAGACTGTCTTCTCCCTAGACTGTCATCTCCCTAGACTGTCATCTCCCTATACTGTCATCTCCCTATGCTGTCATCTCCCTATACTGTCTTCTACCTATACTGTCTTCTACCTATACTGTCTTCTCCCTATACTGTCTTCTCCCTATACTGTCTTCTACCTATACTGTCATCTCCCTATACTGTCATCTCCCTATACTGTCTTCTACCTATACTGTCATCTCCCTATACTGTCATCTCCCTATACTGTCATCTCCCTATACTGTCATCTCCCTATACTGTCATCTCCCTATACTGTCTTCTACCTATACTGTCTTCTACCTATACTGTCATCTCCCTATACTGTCATCTCCCTATACTGTCATCTCCCTATACTGTCATCTCCCTATACTGTCTTCTACCTATACTGTCTTCTACCTATACTGTCTTCTCCCTATACTGTCTTCTACCTATACTGTCATCTCCCTATACTGTCATCTCCCTATGCTGTCATCTCCCTATACTGTCTTCTACCTATACTGTCTTCTACCTATACTGTCTTCTCCCTATACTGTCTTCTACCTATACTGTCATCTCCCTATACTGTCATCTCCCCTATGCTGTCATCTCCCTATACTGTCTTCTACCTATACTGTCTTCTACCTATACTGTCTTCTCCCTATACTGTCTTCTCCCTATACTGTCTTCTCCCTAGACTGTCTTCTCCCTAGACTGTCTTCTACCTATACTGTCATCTCCCTATACTGTCTTCTCCCTATACTGTCTTCTCCCTATACTGTCTTCTCCCTAGACTGTCTTCTCCCTAGACTGTCATCTCACTAGACTGTCTTCTCCCTAGACTGTCTTCTCCCTAGACTGTCATCTCCCTAGACTGTCATCTCCCTATACTGTCTTCTCCCTAGACTGTCTTCTCCCTATACTGTCTTCTCCCTATACTGTCTTCTCCCTAGACTGTCATCTCCCTATACTGTCTTCTCCCTATACTGTCATCTCCCTATACTGTCTTCTCCCAATACTGTCTTCTCCCTATACTGTCTTCTCCCTATACTGTCATCTCCCTAGACTGTCATCTCCCTAGACTGTCTTCTCCCTATACTTTCATCTCCCTATACTGTCTTCTCCCTAGACTGTCTTCTCCCTATACTGTCATCTCCCTAGACTGTCTTCTCCCTATACTGTCTTCTCCCTAGACTGTCTTCTCTCTATACTGTCTTCTCCCTAGACTGTGATCTCCCTATACTGTCTTCTCCCTATACTGTCTTCTCCCTAGACTGTCATCTCCCTATACTGTCTTCTCCCTATACTGTCTTCTCCCTATACTGTCTTCTCCCTATACTGTCTTCTCCCTATACTGTCATCTCCCTAGACTGTCTTCTCCCTATACTGTCTTCTCCCTAGACTGTCTTCTCCCTAGACTGTCTTCTCCCTATACTGTCATCTCCCTAGACTGTCTTCTCCCTATACTGTCTTCTCCCTAGACTGTCTTCTCTCTATACTGTCTTCTCCCTAGACTGTGATCTCCCTATACTGTCTTCTCCCTATACTGTCTTCTCCCTAGACTGTCATCTCCCTATACTGTCTTCTCCCTACACTGTCTTCTCCCTATACTGTCTTCTCCCTATACTGTCATCTCCCTAGACTGTCATCTCCCTAGACTGTCTTCTCCCTATACTTTCATCTCCTTATACTGTCATCTCCCTAGACTGTCTTCTCCCTATACTGTCTTCTCCCTAGACTGTCTTCTCCCTATACTGTCTTCTCCCTAGACTGTGATCTCCCTATACTGTCTTCTCCCTATACTGTCATCTCCCTATACTGTCTTCTCCCTATACTGTCTTCTCCCTATACTGTCTTCTCCCTAGACTGTCTTCTCCCTATACTGTCTTCTCCCTATACTGTCATCTCCCTATACAGTCTTCTCCCTATACTGTCATCTCCCTATACTGTCTTCTCCCTAGACTGTCTTCTCCCTATACTGTCTTCTCCCTATACTGTCATCTCCCTATACTGTCTTCTCCCTATACTGTCATCTCCCTATACTGTCTTCTCCCTATACTGTCTTCTCCCTATACTGTCTTCTCCCTAGACTGTCTTCTCCCTATACTGTCTTCTCCCTAGACTGTCATCTCCTTATACTGTCTTCTACCTATACTGTCTTCTCCCTAGACTGTCATCTCCTTATACTGTCAGGGAAATCGATAGTGTATATACATATGATATACATGCGTCTGCTTACTCCATACAGTCTCATGTGTTAAAACCCTGTCTTCACACTAGTGGTGGAAAAAGTATTAAATAATCAGACTTGAGTAAAAGTAAATATTACCTTAATAGAAAATGACTCAAGTAAAAGTGAAAATCACCCAGTAAATTACTACTCCAGTAATTGTAATTGTAAGTATTTGGTTTTAAATATACTCATGTTTCAAAAGTAAATGGAATTGCTGAAATGTCCTTAAGTATCAACATTACAAGTAACCGTATAAATCATTTCACAGTCCTTATATTTAGCAAACCAGATCGTTTTCTATTTTGACAGATATCCAGGGTCACATTACAATAATTTACAAAGGAAGCATTTCTGTTTAGTGAGTCTGCCAGATCAGAGGCAGTTTGGGATTACCTGGGATATTCTCTGTGTCGTGAGTCTGCCAGGTCAGAGGCAGTTTGGGATTACCTGGGATGTTTTCTGTTTAGTGAGTCTGCCAGATCAGAGGCAGTAAGGATGGAATTTTTGTCAGTGTTGCCAAGTGTTTCTGTAGGCTGTTTTTATGTGCTGTGATGGACTTTGTGTTGCTATCTAAACCCTGTATGAGACAAAGGCATTGCGTTATTTGGCTAATTCCTCCAATGAACCGGGCTTGTGTTTTCCGGATTCTGAGTGGCAACAGGCCCCAATGCCCCTAAAGAGTGCCTATGACCGTTAACCTGCGGAATACAGGTACTACTGTAGCTGGCATGTTGTATGACCGTTAACCTGCGGAATACAGGTACTACTGTAGCTGGCATGTTGTATGACCGTTAACCTGCGGAATACAGGTACTACTGTAGCTGGCATGTTGTATGACCGTTAACCTGCGGAATACAGGTACTACTGTAGCTGGCATGTTGTATGACCGTTAACCTGCGGAATACAGGTACTACTGTAACTGGCATGTTGTATGACCGTTAACCTGCGGAATACAGGTACTACTGTAGCTGGCATGTTGTATGATCGTTAACCTGCGGAATACAGGTACTACTGTAGCTGGCATGTTGTATGACCGTTAACCAGGTACTACTGTAGCTGGAATACAGGTACTACTGTAGCTGGCATGTTGTATGACCGTTAACCTGCGGAATACAGGTACTACTGTAGCTGGCATGTTGTATGACCGTTAACCTGCGGAATACAGGTACTACTGTAGCTGGCATGTTGTATGACCGTTAACCTGCGGAATACAGGTACTACTGTAGCTGGCATGTTGTATGACCGTTAACCTGCGGAATACAGGTACTACTGTAGCTGGCATGTTGTATGACCGTTAACCTGGCATGGAATACAGGTACTACTGTAGCTGGCATGTTGTATGACCGTTAACCTGCGGAATACAGGTACTACTGTAGCTGGCATGTTGTATGACCGTTAACCTGCGGAATACAGGTACTACTGTAGCTGGCATGTTGTATGACCGTTAACCTGCGGAATACAGGTACTACTGTAGCTGGCATGTTGTATGACCGTTAACCTGCATGGAATACAGGTACTACTGTAGCTGGCATGTTGTATGACCGTTAACCTGCGGAATACAGGTACTACTGTAGCTGGCATGTTGTATGACCGTTAACCTGCGGAATACAGGTACTACTGTAGCTGGCATGTTGTATGACCGTTAACCTGCGGAATACAGGTACTACTGTAGCTGGCATGTTGTATGACCGTTAACCTGCGGAATACAGGTACTACTGTAGCTGGCATGTTGTATGACCGTTAACCTGCGGAATACAGGTACTACTGTAGCTGGCATGTTGTATGACCGTTAACCTGCGGAATACAGGTACTACTGTAGCTGGCATGTTGTATGACCGTTAACCTGCGGAATACAGGTACTACTGTAGCTGGCATGTTGTATGACCGTTAACCTGCGGAATACAGGTACTACTGTAGCTGGCATGTTGTATGACCGTTAACCTGCG
Source organism: Oncorhynchus masou masou (assembly GCF_036934945.1). Classification (NCBI taxonomy): domain Eukaryota; kingdom Metazoa; phylum Chordata; class Actinopteri; order Salmoniformes; family Salmonidae; genus Oncorhynchus; species Oncorhynchus masou. The sequence continues at coordinate 39,307,915 of NC_088227.1, read as the reverse complement.
GAATACAGGTACTACTGTAACTGGCATGTTGTATGACCGTTAACCTGGGAATACAGGTACTACTGTAGCTGGCATGTTGTATGACCGTTAACCTGCGGAATACAGGTACTACTGTAGCTGGCATGTTGTATGACCGTTAACCTGCGGAATACAGGTACTACTGTAGCTGGCATGTTGTATGACCGTTAACCTGCGGAATACAGGTACTACTGTAGCTGGCATGTTGTATGACCGTTAACCTGCGGAATACAGGTACTACTGTAGCTGGCATGTTGTATGACCGTTAACCTGCGGAATACAGGTACTAGCTGGCATGTTGTATGACCGTACTACTGTAGCTGGCATGTTGTATGACCGCTACTACTGTAGCTGGCATGTTGTATGACCGTTAACCTGGAATACAGGTACTACTGTAGCTGGCATGTTGTATGACCGTTAACCTGCGGAATACAGGTACTACTGTAGCTGGCATGTTGTATGACCGTTAACCTGCGGAATACAGGTACTACTGTAGCTGGCATGTTGTATGACCGTTAACCTGCGGAATACAGGTACTACTGTAGCTGGCATGTTGTATGACCGTTAACCTGCGGAATACAGGTACTACTGTAGCTGGCATGTTGTATGACCGTTAACCTGCGGAATACAGGTACTACTGTAGCTGGCATGTTGTATGACCGTTAACCTGGAATACAGGTACTACTGTAGCTGGCATGTTGTATGACCGTTAACCTGCGGAATACAGGTACTACTGTAGCTGGCATGTTGTATGACCGTTAACCTGCGGAATACAGGTACTACTGTAGCTGGCATGTTGTATGACCGTTAACCTGCGGAATACAGGTACTACTGTAGCTGGCATGTTGTATGACCGTTAACCTGCGGAATACAGGTACTACTGTAGCTGGCATGTTGTATGACCGTTAACCTGCGGAATACAGGTACTACTGTAGCTGGCATGTTGTATGACCGTTAACCTGCGGAATACAGGTACTACTGTAGCTGGCATGTTGTATGACCGTTAACCTGCGGAATACAGGTACTACTGTAGCTGGCATGTTGTATGACCGTTAACCTGCGGAATACAGGTACTACTGTAGCTGGCATGTTGTATGACCGTTAACCTGCGGAATACAGGTACTACTGTATGTTGTATGACTGGCATGTTGTATGGCATGACCGTTAACCTGCGGAATACAGGTACTACTGTAGCTGGCATGTTGTATGACCGTTAACCTGCGGAATACAGGTACTACTGTAGCTGGCATGTTGTATGACCGTTAACCTGCGGAATACAGGTACTACTGTAGCTGGCATGTTGTATGACCGTTAACCTGCGGAATACAGGTACTACTGTAGCTGGCATGTTGTATGACCGTTAACCTGCGGAATACAGGTACTACTGTAGCTGGCATGTTGTATGACCGTTAACCTGCGGAATACAGGTACTACTGTAGCTGGCATGTTGTATGACCGTTAACCTGCGGAATACAGGTACTACTGTAGCTGGCATGTTGTATGACCGTTAACCTGCGGAATACAGGTACTACTGTAGCTGGCATGTTGTATGACCGTTAACCTGCGGAATACAGGTACTACTGTAGCTGGCATGTTGTATGACCGTTAACCTGCGGAATACAGGTACTACTGTAGCTGGCATGTTGTATGACCGTTAACTGTACAGGTACTACTGTAGCTGGCATGTTGTATGACCGTTAACCTGCGGAATACAGGTACTACTGTAGCTGGCATGTTGTATGACCGTTAACCTGCGGAATACAGGTACTACTGTAGCTGGCATGTTGTATGACCGTTAACCTGCGGAATACAGGTACTACTGTAGCTGGCATGTTGTATGACCGTTAACCTGCGGAATACAGGTACTACTGTAGCTGGCATGTTGTATGACCGTTAACCTGCGGAATACAGGTACTACTGTAGCTGGCATGTTGTATGACCGTTAACCTGCGGAATACAGGTACTACTGTAGCTGGCATGTTGTATGACCGTTAACCTGCGGAATACAGGTACTACTGTAGCTGGCATGTTGTATGACCGTTAACCTGCGGAATACAGGTACTACTGTAGCTGGCATGTTGTATGACCGTTAACCTGCGGAATACAGGTACTACTGTAGCTGGCATGTTGTATGACCGTTAACCTGCGGAATACAGGTACTACTGTAGCTGGCATGTTGTATGACCGTTAACCTGCGGAATACAGGTACTACTGTAGCTGGCATGTTGTATGACCGTTAACCTGCGGAATACAGGTACTACTGTAGCTGGCATGTTGTATGACCGTTAACCTGCGGAATACAGGTACTACTGTAGCTGGCATGTTGTATGACCTTTAACCTCGCGGAATAACCTGTAGCTGGCATGTTGTATGACGGAATACAGGTACTACTGTAGCTGGCATGTTGTATGACCGTTAACCTGCGGAATACAGGTACTACTGTAGCTGGCATGTTGTATGACCGTTAACCTGCGCAGGAATACAGGTACTACTGTAGCTGGCATGTTGTATGACCGTTAACCTGCGGAATACAGGTACTACTGTAGCTGGCATGTTGTATGACCGTTAACCTGCGGAATACAGGTACTACTGTAACTGGCATGTTGTATGACCGTTAACCTGCGGAATACAGGTACTACTGTAGCTGGCATGTTGTATGACCGTTAACCTGCGGAATACAGGTACTACTGTAGCTGGCATGTTGTATGACCGTTAACCTGCGGAATACAGGTACTACTGTAGCTGGCATGTTGTATGACCGTTAACCTGCGGAATACAGGTACTACTGTAGCTGGCATGTTGTATGACCGTTAACCTGCAGAATACAGGTACTACTGTAGCTGGCATGTTGTATGACCGTTAACCTGCGGAATACAGGTACTACTGTAGCTGGCATGTTGTATGACCGTTAACCTGCGGAATACAGGTACTACTGTAACTGGCATGTTGTATGACCGTTAACCTGCGGAATACAGGTACTACTGTAGCTGGCATGTTGTATGACCGTTAACCTGCAGAATACAGGTACTACTGTAGCTGGCATGTTGTATGACCGTTAACCTGCGAATACAGGTACTACTGTAGCTGGCATGTTGTATGACCGTTAACCTGCAGAATACAGGTACTACTGTAGCTGGCATGTTGTATGACCGTTAACCTGCGGAATACAGGTACTACTGTAGCTGGCATGTTGTATGACCGTTAACCTGCGGAATACAGGTACTACTGTAGCTGGCATGTTGTATGACCGTTAACCTGCGGAATACAGGTACTACTGTAGCTGGCATGTTGTATGACCGTTAACCTGGAATACAGGTACTACTGTAGCTGGCATGTTGTATGACCGTTAACCTGCGGAATACAGGTACTACTGTAGCTGGCATGTTGTATGACCGTTAACCTGCGGAATACAGGTACTACTGTAGCTGGCATGTTGTATGACCGTTAACCTGCGGAATACAGGTACTACTGTAGCTGGCATGTTGTATGACCGTTAACCTGCGGAATACAGGTACTACTGTAGCTGGCATGTTGTATGACCGTTAACCTGCGGAATACAGGTACTACTGTAGCTGGCATGTTGTATGACCGTTAACCTGCGGAATACAGGTACTACTGTAGCTGGCATGTTGTATGACCGTTAACCTGCGGAATACAGGTACTACTGTAGCTGGCATGTTGTATGACCGTTAACCTGCGGAATACAGGTACTACTGTAGCTGGCATGTTGTATGACCGTTAACCTGCGGAATACAGGTACTACTGTAGCTGGCATGTTGTATGACCGTTAACCTGCGGAATACAGGTACTACTGTAGCTGGCATGTTGTATGACCGTTAACCTGCGGAATACAGGTACTACTGTAGCTGGCATGTTGTATGACCGTTAACCTGCGGAATACAGGTACTACTGTAGCTGGCATGTTGACCTTCGGCATCCCAGACTACTTTCCCTGACGGGTTTGATTGCAGACCTGGGTTCAAATAGTATTAGAAATATTTTCAAATACTTTATCGGGGCTTGATTGAGTTTGTCTTGCACAATGGCACCGACCCATCAACCCACCCACCGACCCCATACACCGACCCATCAACTCACCCACTCACCCATCCATTTAGCACTCATGGCACACTAGAGAGAAAAAAAGCTTAAAGTATTTGAAAGATTTTGAAAACGGTTTGAACCCATGTCGGACGGTGTGGGTACCCTGCAGGTGTGCATCGGCCTCATAAAGAAGACTTTGTGGACAGACTGTTTGCCTTCCAGCACTCCAATCCGTTTCATCATTAAGACTCCGGGACGAAAAAATAAGCTCTGCGGGAAAGTTGCTGGGGTTTCTAGGCTTACAAATTTATTAAGAACCTTTCATGAGCCTGACAGGCCTCCCTCTCCTCTCTCTCCTTCCTCCTCTCCAACACATGGATGTCTGTTCTGTTGAGGATGAAGAGGAGCGGCTCGTGGTTTCTCCACCCTGGCCCTGAGCTACAGAGGAGAAGCACTGAGCTACAGAGGAGAAGCACTGAGCTATAGAGGAGAAGCACTGAGCTACAGAGGAGAAGCACTGAGCTATAGAGGAGAAGCACTGAGCTACAGAGGAGAAGCACTGAGCTACAGAGGAGGAGCACTGAGCTACAGAGGAGAAGCACTGAGCTACAGAGGAGGAGCACTGAGCTACAGAGGAAGAGCACTGAGCTACAGAGGAGAAGCACTGAGCTACAGAGGAGAAGCACTGAGCTATAGAGGAGAAGCACTGAGCTACAGAGGAGAAGCACTGAGCTACAGAGGAGGAGCACTGAGCTACAGAGGAGGAGCACTGAGCTACAGAGGAGGAGCACTGAGCTACAGAGGAGGAGCACTGAGCTACAGAGGAGGAGCACTGAGCTACAGAGGAGAAGCACTGAGCTTGATCAGCTCTCACACACTGAGTGCTCCCCTTCCCTCTGCAGCCTTCCACCCACCAATAGCTGGTCTAATATCAGTTCTAACAATAACCTGTGTGTGTTTACCGTGAGGAGAGTACAGTCTGGGCTGGACGAGACACGTAACGAAGAGAGGTAGAAGTTCCATGCCATCAAGCTGAAGTGTACAGTATGTGACTCTGGACCCTCTGCCCTAGCTGCCCCTGTGCACTGCACCCCCCCCCCCTGGTCTGTACCCCCCCTCACACCTCCTCCATCCCATCTTCATCTTCATCTCTCTCAGATTCCAGGGGCTACTTCACTCAGTTTCACTCCTGTGTTCACCTTCGCCTTTTGTTGAAAAGTATTATCCACTGGGTTTGGTGGAGAGATAAAATATACTGCCATCAACCCCATTCCTGGTCATTCCCCTCATCTCCTTCACGTGTGTATGCATGGGGTGGAGAGAGTGAGGTGGGAATTAGAGTGAGCAGGGAGCGAGTGCACCCTTAACGGATTTTAACAGAAGTGCTGTGGAAGTCACACACACACACACACACACACATGCGCATACACACACACACACACACATGCGCATACACACACACACACACACACACACACACACACACACACACACACACATGCGCATACACACACACACACACACACACACACACACACACACACACACACACACACATGCGCATACACACACACACATGCGCATACACACACACACACACACACACACACACACACACATGCACACATGCACGCACACATGCACACCTGCACACATGCACACATACACACATACACACACATGCACACATACACACACATACACACATACACACACATACACACACATGCGCACACACACATGCGCACACACACATGCGCACACACACACACACACACACACACACACACACACACACACACACACACACATGCACACATACACACACATGCACACATACACACACATGCACACATACACACACATGCACACATACACACACACTTTCGCACACACACACATACACACACATACACATACATGCACACATACACACGCATGCACACATTCACACACATGCACACATACACACACATGCACACACATGCGCACATACACACACACATGTGCACATACACACAAACACACACACACACATATACACACACACACTCCCTGGCCCCAAGCTAGTAGTCTTTCCAGTGCATATTTTAGGCTGAAGGGGGATTTGAACCAGGCCTGAGGTCCGTCACTGATGATGATGATGATCTGTATCAGCCCTGGATTTGACTGAAGCCATTCAGAACGTAAACAACCTCTCTGTTGATGGGTTTTTTAACAGATGACGAGGAGAAAGTGTAGATAATTAGTATTTACCTGCTCAGTCAACCAGAAGGGTTTGTTTTGGCACAACCGTGTAGGGAACACGCCTTTTCTTTAGAGACCAGGGTTGTGCCCCAAATACCACCCTTATTACCTATGTAGTGCACTACATTTGACAAGGGCCTTTAGGGAATAGTGTGCCATTTCGGGTTCAGCCCAGAGATTCATGTGTTATGTAATGAAATGACAGATGAAGAAGTGAAGTCGTTTGCAGAAATGGAAAAGATATTTGCCAAAACAACTTCAGGGCTACATCCATTGACTTGAAAGACAATTTTTTAGGTTTGACAGATTGTTTTTTCACAAGGCTTTGGCACAGGGGGTAGCTCTTTAGCGGTTTCACGTGGATAATGTTCTCACTTCGGATCTTTTTCCATTCTCTCCACTACAGCTTTATGAACGTTTCCACTTCCCCCTCCACCTTCTTCCCCAAATGTACTAAATTGGAAGGGAAACTATTTATCTCTGTATATTTAGTTCATGCAGAGTTCACTAATGATTATTTATAGAATAAAGACCTAGCAGGTAGCGTTCCATCTTGGACTCTAAATAAAATAAAAAGATCCAGCATAAAGTCTGTTTTCAGCCGCCCAGAGGCAAAAGATAGATGTGTTCCGTTCGCTAGCAGAACCAATGGCTTTAAATGGATGGCGTTCATCAATTGTTTTACTCCATCGTAACAGTTGTTCTTACCCACGAGTTTTGTGTCTCTCTTATGCACTATTATATCATATATTATATATTATATACTATTATATCATATATTATATATTATATACTATTATATCATATATTATATATTATATACTATTATATCATATATTATATATTATATACTATTATATCATATATTATATATTATATACTATTATATCATATATTATATATTTTATACTATTATATCATAGGACTTTGTTAAAAAAACAGGTTATTAAAATTCTAAGACACATAACCCTTCTTGAGGAAAGAAACCTACTAATATTGGGTTAACAGTTTGGAAAACTTCCCCTTTAAGTGTGTCTATACAAGTTCTGTGCTGAGTGCCTCAGGCCAACAGTGTCCCATTCAGAATATATTGGTCTTTTTTTTCATGAAAAGAAAACTGGAACATTTTTCCTTTCATGCCAATGATAATTTACAGTACGTCCAACAATCAAAGAACCATTTTCAGAATCACGTGTATTTCCTGATGAATGTTGTCATAACCGATGTCACAGTGACTTTCTGGTCTTTTATTGGTCTAATTGTCAGGGTCCAGGGACCAACCAGATGTAGCTACATAGCTCTTCATCTGCTGCCTCTGATTGAGAGAAGTTAATATGTGTTGTTGATGTGGAGGTTGTTTTGATATTAATCATAATGATTGTATTTTATATAGCACTTTTCCTGTAGTTCAATAGGAATCTACATATGCTGCTGTATATATATATATATATACAGTTCAAGTGAGAAGTTTACATACGCTTAGGTTGGAGTCATTAAAACTGATTTTTTTAACCACTCCACAAAGTTCTTGTAAACAAACTATAGTTTTGGCTAGTTAGGATATTTACTTTGTGTATGACACAAGGAATTTTTCCAACAATTGTTGACAGACAGATTATTTCACATTCCAGTGGGTCAGAAGTTTACATACACTAAGTTGACTGGGCCTTTCAACAGCTTGGAAAATTCCAGAAAATTATGTCATGGCTTTAGAAGCTTCTGATAGGCTAATTGTCATAATTTGAGTCGACTGGAGGTGTACCTGTGGATGTATTTCAAGACCTACCTTCAAACTCAGTGCCTCTTTGCTTGACATCATGGGAAAATCAAAAGAAATCAGCCAAGACATCAGAAAGAAAATTGTAGACCTCCACAAGTCTGGTTCATTCTTTGGAGCAATTTCCAAATGACTGAAGGTACCAACATTCATCTGTACAAACAATAGTACGCAAGTATAAACACCATGGGACCACGCAGCTGTCATACCGCTTAGGAAGGAGACGCGTTCTGTCTCCTAGAGATGAACGTACTTTGGTGCAAAAAGTGCAAATCAATCCCAGAACAACAGCAAAGGACTTTGTGAAGATGCTGGAGGAAACAGGTACAAAGGTATCTATATCCACAGTAAAACGAGTCCCATATCGACATAACCTAAAAGGCCGCTCAGCAAGGAAGAAGCCACTGCTCCAAAACGCCATAAAAAAGCCAGACTACGGTTTGCAATTGCACATGGGGACAAAGATCCTACTTTTGGAGAAATGTCCTCTGGTCTGATGAAACAAAAAAAGTTAGGTAATAATGACTATTGATATGTTTGGAGGAAAAAGGGGAGACTTGCAAGTCGAAGATCACCATCCCAACCATGAAGCACAGGGTTGGAAGCATCATGTTTTGGGCGTGCATTGCTGCAGGAGGGTCTGGTGCACTTCACAAAATAGATGGCATCATGAGGTTGGAAAATGATGTGGATATATTGAAGCAACAGCTCAAGACATCAGTCAGGAAGTTAATGCGTGGTTGCAAATGGGTCTTCCAAATGGACAATGACCCCGAGCATACTTCCAAAGGAAAAATGGCTTGAGGACAACAAAGTCAAGGTATTGGAGTGGTCATCACAAAGCCCTGACCTCAATCCTAAAGATTGATGTGTGGACAGAACTGAAAAAAACATGTGTGAGCAAGGAGGCCTAACAACCCTGGCTCAGTTACACCAGCTCTGTCAGGAGGAATGGGACAAAATTCACCCAACTTATAGTGGGAAGGTTGTGGAAGGCTACCTGAAAAGTATGACCAAAGTTAAACGCAATGCTATCAAATTTTATTTAAGTAGGCAAGTCAGTTTTGAACAGATTCTTATTTTCATTGACGACCAAGGAACAGTGGGTTAACTTCCTGTTCAGGGGCAGAACTACAGATTTGTACCTTTCAGTTACTAGTCTAACACTCTAACCACTAGGATACCCAGCCACCCCAAATACTAATTGAGTTTTATGTTTTACTTCTGACTCAAAGGGATTGTGATGAAAGAAATAAAAACTGAAATAAATAATTTTCTCTACTATTATTCTGACATTTCATATTCCTAAAATAAAGTGGTGATACTACCTGACCTAAGACAGGGAATTTTTACTTGGATTAAATGTCAGGAATTGTGAAAAACTGAGTATAAAATGTATTTGGCTAAGGTGTATGTAAATATAAATGTAATGCACTGTATACAAAAGCACAAAAGTATGTGAACACTCCTACAAATTAATTGATTTGGCTATTACAGCCACACCCATTGCTGACAGGTGTATAAAATTGAGCACACAGTCATGCAATCTCCATAGACAAACATTTGCAGTAGAATGGCCTTACCGAAGTGCTCAGTGACTTTCAACATGGCACCGTCAAAAGGATGCCACCTTTCCAACAAGTCAGTTAGTTAAATGTTTTGCCCTGCTAGAGCTGCCCTGGTCAAATGTAACTCTGTTGTTGTGAGGTGGAAACGTCGAGGAGCAACAATGGCTCAGCCGCGAAGTGGTAGGCCACACAAGCTCACAGAAAGGGACCGCCGAGTCTGTCCTCGGTTGCAACACTCACGACAAAGTTACAAACTGCTTCTGGAAGCAACGTCAGCACAATAACTATTCGTTGGGAGCTTCATGAAATGGGTTTCCATGGCCGAGCAGCCACACACAAGCCTAAGATCACCATGCGCAATGCCAAGCGTTGGCTGGAGTGGTGTAAAGCTCGCCGCCATTGGACTCTGGAGCAGTGGAAACACACTGTCTGGAGTGATGAATCACACTTCACCATCTGGCAGTCTGACGGACAAAGCTGATTTCATGACAAGGCACCCCTGGTCCCCTCCAGAGCTGCAGCCCAGCAGTTTCCAGACATGGGTCTAAGTACTATTTGAAATAACGTTATATTTGAAATAAAGTGTGTGTGTGGGGGGGGGGGGGGTTAAGCCTACCTGGAGTCCCAGATGGACAGGTTTTACAGTTTGGGGATTTAATGGTTCATAAAGCCAGGCTCAATCAAGCACAGGATAAATAAAGGACAGCAGGTTTATATAACATTTGTTCTTATCCAACGAACAGAGACCACCTTGGCAGCATTAGAGCCTGTCAATCTCCTAATTCCAGTCAAACAGGAGAGTGAACTCAGAGAGGGGCTTTCGATTGTTCAAACATTAATACATCAACATTATTACACTTTACAAGAGATCTTTCCTGGAATGGGAAATGGAAATGGTCTATTTTATTCTTGAGGTCCACTCTATGTGTGTACACAGTCAAATCGGTTGCCGGAATTCTAGATGAAGGTTGTTCCCATAGTTGCCGTGAAATTCACTGTTTCCCTGTGAGTAACGTCACTGACAACATTTTACATAACTAGTTAATGTCTCTGTTCAAGTGTCATCAAACGGGTTTTGAAACATTGAAAAGAAGGATATGATGACAAGCTGGCTAATGTAGACTGCACTCTAGATGTTCCCGAGGAGTACTTTACAACCACCAGGAAGCAAGCAGTCGACAGAGAAACTGGCCAACTGCCAAACTTAAAATATTTGTTGAAAGCTCCTACGGTCAAACATGTCTGGGGTCTGAGCCTGCTTGTGTAGAAGCCTTGATAAAAGAGCACATTCATATTCAACCCAGCTTTCTTCCCGGATATTTCTGTTGGACCCTTGGATGGCTGCTCTGCTGTGGCAGGAGTCTTCCTGTCAGTCTGGTCCACTGGGTGCATGGCGTGTCTAGTAAAGTACTGGCTGGCTGGCCTCTTCCTATTTCTCTCCCCTGAGCCTCTCTCTCTCTCTTGGTCTATCTGCATAAAGGTATCTTTGTGATAGGAACCAAGCCGCTAAAGGCGGTGCGGACTGGACTCTCCATATCCAAGTCTGGCTAGACTTTAAATCTCTCCATCTCTCATATTCTCTCCATCTCTCATACTCTTGCTGTCTCTTTTTCTCTATTGCTTTTTCTCTCTCCTCCCCTCTCTCTCTCTCCCTCTCTCCTCCCCTCTATCTCTCCCCCTCTCTCCTCCCCTCTCTCTCTCCCTCTTTCTCCCCCTCCCCCTCTCTCTCCCTCTCTCTCTCTCCCTCTCTCTCACTCCCTCTCACTCCCATCTCTCTCCCTCTCTCTCTCCTCCCTCCCTCTCTCCTCCCCTCTCTCTCTTCCCCTCTCTCCTCCCCTCTCTCTCTCTCCCTCTCTCTCTCCTCCCTCCCTCTCTCCTCCCCTCTCTCTCTTCCCCTCTCTCCTCCCCTCTCTCTCCTCCCTCTCTCTCTCTCTCCCTCTCTCTCACTCCCTCTCACTCCCCTCTCTCTCCCTCTCTCTCTCCTCCCTCCTTCTCTCCTCCCCTCTCTCTCTTCCCCTCTCTCCTCCTCTCTCTCTCCCTCCCTCTTTCTCTCCCTCCCTCCCTCTCCCCCCTCTCTCTCTTCCCCTCTCTCCTCCCCCTCTCTCTCCTCCCTCTCTCTCTCCTCCCCCTCTTTATCTCCTCCCCTCTCTCTCTTTCCCCTCTCTCCTCCCCTCTCTCTCTCCTCCCTCTCTCTCTCCTCCCTCTTTCTCTCCTCCCTCTCTCTCTCTCCTCCTCTCTCTCTCCTCCCTCTCTCTCCCTCCCTCTCTCCTCCCCTCTCTCTCTCTTCCCCTCTCCTCCCCTCTCTCTCCTCCCTCTCTCTCCTCCCTCTCTCCTCCCCCCTCTCTCTTCCCCTCTCTCCTCCCCTCTCTCTCTCCTCCCTCTCTCCTCCCTCTCTCTCTCCTCCCTCTCTCTCTCCTCCCTCTCTCCTCTGCCTCTTGCAGGGAGTAGAGGGTTCTCCAGTGCTTCCTGTGCTAACTGTGCAGACAGGGCCAGTTGTACCAGCATGTCTGTCAAAGCCTGCTGACGCAGAATGTAGAGGAAAGAAAGCAGAGATTTTTGTCACAATGATGAAAAGCAGAAGGGTCCTTACCACTACACTAATGGGTGTCTAGCATCCTGTCACACACACACACACACACACACACACACACACACACACACACACACACAGAGACACACACAGACACACACACACACACACACACACACACACACACACACACACACACACACACACACACACACACACACACATACAGATATACACACACAAACATTCACACATATACACACCCACACACACACACATATACACACGTGCACACACACACAGAGTAGGGGATCAGGCAGTATAGACTATCTGGCAGTGGAGAAAAGAGGGGATCAGGCAGTATAGACTCTCTGGCAGTGGAGAGAAGGGGGGGGATCAGGCAGTATAGACTCTCTGGCAGTGGAGAGAAGAGGGGATCAGGCAGTATAGACTCTCTGGCAGTGGAGAGAAGAGGGGATCAGGCAGTATAGACTCTCTGGCAGTGGAGAGAAGAGGGGATCAGGCAGTATAGACTCTCTGGCAGTGGAGAGAAGAGGGGATCAGGCAGTATAGACTCTCTGGCAGTGGAGAGAAGAGGGGATCAGGCAGTATAGACTCTCTGGCAGTGGAGAGAAGGGGGGGATCAGGCAGTATAGACTCTCTGGCAGTGGAGAGAAGAGGGGATCAGGCAGTATAGACTCTCTGGCAGTGGAGAGAAGAGGGGATCAGGCAGTATAGACTCTCTGGCAGTGGAGAGAAGAGGGGATCAGGCAGTATAGACTCTCTGGCAGTAGAGAGACTCTCTCTCTCTCTCTCCCTCTATCTCTGCTTCTGCTTCCCCTCTGCTTGTTGACTAGTACAGCAAGCATATTTTCATTTGTCAGTCCAGGATCTTTCATTCCGCAGGGTGGAGGAATGTGGTTCCATTTGAAGCGTGTGCTGAAATGGATGATAGGATTTATTTAGGTGGGGGGATGGAGGAGAGAAGGGCAGAGGAGAGGGCATCGCCCGAGAAGTGGGCGTTAGCTCTGAGCTGGAGGGGTGTAATCTCTAGCATCCCCAGAGCCCCAAACATGCTAGGAATGTCCCCCTAGTAACATGATAACAGAGCTTACCTACACAAGTCTGGGGGGGACTTCTGACACGTGCACCTGCATGAAAACATTACTTCAACATGTGGTTCGGCTCGTGGTTCAGAACAATTATATTGCCAGGTTGGAAACATTTTAAATTGAAGATAATGTTGTTGTTTTTTTTACAAACCCACCAGCCATGTGAGTGGTGAGGCAGAAAAAATAAAGGTATGATGGTATAATTGTGGAAACCAGCGCTGTAAGAAGTAAAGTAAAGCTGTAAGAAGTAAAGTAAAGATGTTAGAAGTAAAGTAAAGCCGTTAGAAGTAAAGCTGTTAGAAGTAAAGCTGTTAGAAGTAAAGTAAAGCTGTTAGAAGTAAAGTAAAGCTGTTAGAAGTAAAGTAAAGCTGTTAGAAGTAAAGTAAAGCTGTTAGAAGTAAAGTAAAGCTGTTAGAAGTAAAGCTGTTAGAAATAAAGTAAAGCTGCTAGAAGTAAAGTAAAGCTGTTAGAAGTAAAGTAAAGCTGTTAGAAGTAAAGTAAAGCTGTTAGAAGTAAAGTAAAGCTGTTAGAAGTAAAGCTGTTAGAAGTAAAGCTGTTAGAAGTAAAGTAAAGCTGTTAGAAGTAAAGCTGTTAGAAGTAAAGTAAAGCTGTTAGAAGTAAAGTAAAGCTGTTAGAAGTAAAGCTGTTAGAAATAAAGTAAAGCTGCTAGAAGTAAAGTAAAGCTGTTAGAAGTAAAGTAAAGCTGTTAGAAGTAAAGCTGTTAAAAGTAAAGTAAAGCTGTTAGAAGTAAAGTAAAGCTGTAAGAAGTAAAGTAAAGCTGTTAGAAGTAAAGCTGGTGGAAGTAAAGTAAAGCTGTTAGAAGTAAAGTAAAGCTGTTAGAAGTAAAGCTGCTAGAAGTAAAGTAAAGCTGTTAGAAGTAAAGCTGTTAGAAGTAAAGTAAAGCTGTTAGAAGTAAAGTAAAGCTGTTAGAAGTAAAGTACAGCTGTTAGAAGTAAAGTAAAGTTGTTAGAAGTAAAGTAAAGCTGTTAGAAGTAAAGTAAAGCTGTTAGAAGTAAAGTAAAGCTGTTAGAAGTAAAGTAAAGCTGTTAGAAGTAAAGTACAGCTGTTAGAAGTAAAGTAAAGTTGTTAGAAGTAAAGTAAAGCTGTTAGAATAAAATCTGTAAGAAGTAAAGCTGTTAGAAGAATAGCTGTTAGAAGTAAAGCTGTTAGAAGTAAAGCTGTTAGAAGTAAAGCTGTTAGAAGTAAAGCAGTTAGAAGTAAAGTAAAGCTATAAGAAGTAAAGTAAAGCTGTTAGAAGTAAAGCTGTTAGAAGTAAAGTAAAGCTGTTAGAAGTAAAGCTGTTAAAAGTAAAGCTGTTAGAAGTAAAGTAAAGCTGTAAGAAGTAGAGCTGTTAGAAGTAAAGTAAAGCTGTTAGAAGTAAAGTAAAGCTGTTAGAAGTAAAGCTGTTAAAAGTAAAGCTGTTAGAAGTAAAGTAAAGCTGTAAGAAGTAAAGTAAAGCTGTTAGAAGTAAAGTAAAGTTGTTAGAAGTAAAGTAAAGCCTTTAGAAGTAAAGCTGTTAAAAGTAAAGCTGTTAGAAGTAAAGTAAAGCTGTAAGAAGTAGAGCTGTTAGAAGTAAAGTAAAGCTGTTAGAAGTAAAGTAAAGCTGTTAGAAGTAAAGCTGTTAGAAGTAAAGTAAAGCTGTTAGAAGTAAAGTAAAGCTGTTAGAAGTAAAGTAAAACTGTAAGAAGTAAAGTAAAGCTGTTAGAAGTAAAGTAAAGCTGTTAGAAGTAAAGCTGTTAGAAGTAAAGCTGTTAGAAGTAAAGTAAAGCTGTAAGAGTGAAATCCTCGGTTTGGAAGAATTTCAGAGTCATTGTGGATAACAGCTATATAGATGGATACACAGCCTGCAAAAAGCACAAGCGGGTATTTGTTTATGATAATTCAGTTAATTATCAGTTAATTTAGCCTTTCGATCACTTACACTACACATAGGTCATTTATAGTTTTTAAACCTGTGCATTTTCAACCTCTCCCTTCCATGTCTGTAATACCAACATGTTTTAAGCAGACCACCATAGTCCCTGTGTCCAGGAACACTAAGGTAACCTGCCTAAAAGACTACTGACCCGTAGCACTCACTTCCATAGCCATGAAGTGCTTTGAAAGGCTGATCATGGCTCACATCAACACCATTATCCCAGAAACCCTAGACCCACTCCAATTTGCATACCGGCCAAACAGATCCACAGATGATGCAATCTCTATTGCACTCCACACTGCCCTTTCCCACCTGGACAAAAGGAACACCTACTATGTGAGAATGCTATTCATTGACTACAGCTCAGCATTCAACACCATAGTGCCCTCAAAGCTCATCACTAAGCTAAGGACCCTGAGACACAACACCTTCCTCTGCAACTGGATCCTGGACATTGTGACGGGCCGCCCCCAGGTGGTAAGGGTAGGTAACAACATATCCACCACGCTGATCCTCAACACAGGGACCCTTCAGGGGTGCGTGCTCAGTCCCCTCCTGTACTCCCTGTTCACTCATGACTGCATGGCCAGGCACGACTCCAACACCATCATTAAGTTTGCCGATGATCACTGTCAAAGATGACACAGCCTATAGGGAGGTCAGAGACCTGGCCGTGTGGTGCAGGGACAACAACCTCTCCCTCATCGTGATCAAGACAAAGGAGATGATTGTGGATAAAGAGGACCGAGCACGGCCCTATTCTCATCGACGGGGCTGCAGTGGAGCAGGTTGAGAGCTTCAAGTTCCTTGGTGTCCACATCATCAAAAAACTAACATGGTCCAAGCATACCAATACAGTCGTGAAGAGGGCACGACAAAACCTTTTCCCCCTCAGGAGACTGAAAAGATTTGGCAAGGGTCCTCAGATCCCGGGGAACATCCCAGAACCTTCTAGAAAAACAACACCTCATATTGTAGCCCTGGATCCCACATCAGAAATATCTTAATACCGAATGTGTCTTTCTGAAAACCCGTCCAAGTGTCACAACTTACGCCGAAGTCTGCTCCTCTCCTTGTTTGGGCGGCGTTCGGCGATCGACGTCACCAGCTTTCTAGCCATCGCGCTCCATTTGTTTTGTCTTGTTCCATTACACACCTGGTTTTCATCTCATAATCACTGCATGTATTTAGTCCTCTGTTCCCCACCATGTCTTTGTGTGTAATTGTTTATTGTTACGTGGATATTGTCAGTCACCATACCTTATGTTATGGTCTGTGTTTTTGGCACGTTTATGTTTTTATGTG